>NC_133328.1:161641335-161789296 GCF_042186555.1 Aquarana catesbeiana | reverse complement strand
CAGGCACTTCTAAAAACACCCCCGCCGCTGCAATTCAGATGCCCGACAAGGGGCTGGACACCTGAATAGGGAGCAGCAGCAGCGACAATAGATAGATTCATACGTTGCATGAATCTATCTATTGAAGATTGACGGGTGCAATGGACGCACCGCCACTGCCCAGTTGTATTTCCCCTGGGTGGGGAAATACCACTATGTTTTACATTATACGTCCCTATACACTGTGTGCCCTATAAAAAGGAGGTGGGCTTTTATATGTGTCTTATCTATATATAATGCACTCTTTAAATGTGCTTTAAAATGCATGGTTTTCCAGAAAATAATAACGTTATGCTGTTGGGTGGGTATAATAATGCTATGGGGCTGGTATGACATTTTTTCCAGGGCTGGTTTTCATTCGCAGTCTGGCCCTGGTGGCCTGCGACCTCTTGCTCTTGGATGGCGGTTGGCCAACCCAGTGTTGTGCATGGAGCCGGTGGTAGAGGAAGGCTGCAGAGGGAGCAGAGCCGCATAAGCCGATGCTTCCTCTGTGGCGCCGACTCCTGTTGCTGTCCCAGACAGAGTACGTTTGGTATCGCTCCTCCTGGGACAGCAAAATTTTTTGCAGCCGGCGATGCCTGCAGAAAGTGACAGTTCCTGCAGATACCTGCGGGTTAGCTGCACTAAGCCATAGACTTCTATTATACCCTGCGGGTTTTGTGAAAGCACCACATCTGCAAGATATAATAGAAGTCTATAGCAAAGAACAGCTAACTCACAGGAAAGCTGCAGTGCCCTAACGCTGCACCCGCAGTGCGGGTACATCGCATCAGTGTGAAAGCAGCCCTAGGCCCCTTTCACACGATCGATCCAGTCGTATCCGTCTGTTGGTTTTCTTTTTTTTTTTATGATTAATCAGTAGGTAAACATCCAATGGGGTTTGGTCCCATGGAAAATTATGATTGTTTAACCAACCGCTTGCCGACCGGCTCGCGCCGATGTACGTCGGCAGAATAGCACTCCTGGGCAAACTGACGTACCTGTACGGCGCAGGAGTGTGCCTGTGGGTCCTGCAGGCTCTATGTCTGCCGGCGGCCCGAGATCACGGGGAGGAGAGGCAGAACAGGGAACTGCCTATGTAAACAAGGCATTTCCCTGTTCTGCCTAGTAACAAGACAGAGATCTTCTGTTCCCTGTCATTGGGAACATCAATCTCTGTCATGTCAGTGGTAGCCCATCCCCCTACAGTTAGAACACGCTGAAGAAACACACTTAACCTTTTGATCGCCCCCTAGTGTTTAACCCTTTCCCTGCCAGTGACATTTATACAGTTATCAGAGGCTATTTTAGCTCTGATCGCTGTATAAATGTCAATGGTCCCAAAATAGTGTCAAAAGTGTCCGATCTGTCAGCCGCAATGTCGCAGTCCCAATAACAATTGCATATCACCGCCATTATTAAAAAAAAAAAAAAATTATAGTAAAAATGCCATAAATCTTTTCCCTTTTTTGTAGACGCTATAAACTGAGAAAGAAATTTTTTTTTTATATATATATATATATATATATATATATATTTTTTTTTTTTTTTTTTTTTGGGTATATTTATTATAGCAGAAAGTAAAAAAAAAAGTATTTATTTTTTCAAAATTGACTTTTTTTTTTTTTTTATAGCGCAAAAAATAAAAACCACAGGGGTGATCAAATACCACCAAAAGAAAGCTCTATTTGTGAGGAAAAAAGGACGTAAATTTCAGGATCGAAGGATCTCTCTGTTGCTCAATTACACCGCAGCTCAATCCACAACAGCGCTCTTACACAATAGCCCCTCAGTTGTATCCTTGGCTCGCTGATAACATGCCGCTTAAAGCCACGGCAAACATGCAAGACATTAAGAGGGCTCATATAGTGCAGTATTAAAACTTTTATTGTTAAAACAATCCACATAAATGAAAAATAAAACAACGGTGGCTGGAAAATTACAAAGCTGCTGATGTCTGGAGAGTGTGACGTCGGCAATCAGAGACTCCAATCTATGTGCGTTTTTTTCCAATGGGACATCATCGGGGCTCATGTTAACATTGTTCCACCGCTTTGTTTTCCTCTGTGTATTAATCCTCTATTCTGGTAAAATATTGGTCATTCTTGCCCTTCTACCCAGAATAGATGTGTCAGCTTCCAGGGCTCTGCCATGGGCAGGTACTGTGCTACTTCATTGTCTAGAAATGGTGCTCTTTTATGGATAGCATGAGACCCCATGCAGGGTTGCCCATACAACTCTGCAGTCAGGAGTGACACTCTTATTACTATCTTACTCCCGAATCCCCTCTGTACAGACTGAACCTAGAGGACTTCCAGGTTTATTGCTATAGTTTTCCTGTTTTGGGAGCTAGGTGAAGATTGAGTCCCTAATCTACATTTGCTGCACAGTACTGTTACAACATGCAGTATCTCACAAAAGTGAGTCCTCCCCTCACATTTTTGTAAATATTTAATTGTATCTTTTCATGTGACAAAACTGAATAATTGACACTTTCCTACAATGTAAAGTAGTGAGTGTAGGGCTGAAACAACTAATGGATTAATCAACAACTAATCGATTATAAAAATTAATTGATTACTATTTTCAAAATCGATTAATTGGCCAGCCGATTAGTTGGCCTGCATACAGAATGCATTATTTGTTTACAGATCAGGAAATACAGTGCAGAACACATACAGCTCAGTACATCATTCATACATGTCAGTAAGTGCCTGAGAACGTGTGAATGTGTGAGGAGCAATGCATGATGGGACATGTAGTCCTGGGGAGGAAGTGAATGGTTCTTAAGGCAGAAGATTTCTTTACCTTGCTATTGGGGCACTCTATACTGTACTTAACGTACAGCAAAAAGCAGTGTAGAAACAGATCAAAAGCAAACTGCATAGGTGTGTACTGAGCCTTACTCTGGGCACATGGATCAATTTTCAGATGAGAATATTGATACGAAAAATGTTTGTACAATCGCTGAATGAAAGAATGCGGTTTGAAATTTTCACTTGCTTTAAACATTCTGTTTTAAAATGAATGTAATTTCTGAACGAAAACCACATACACTGTCTGAAAATTCCTTTGACCAAGCAGTTTTCTATTATTTCTAAATTTTCCTGTCACTGTGGTTGAAAACGAACGTTGATTTGACCCCACTAACTATTCGAAAATCGAACAAACGTTCTTAAAATGACATTGTTTTTGTATGGCCAGCATAGAATATATTACAGTTCTGTTTAAAAATCTGCAAAACAGTCTTTAACTTTTTTTTTCTTTAAAAAAAGATCTTGGAGTCTGATGATATTTACCAGATTCAACCTCTAATAGTACAGTGGGGATGGAAAATATTCAGACCCCCTTAAATTTTTCACTCTGTTATATTGCAGCCATTTGCTAAAAGCATTTAAGTTCATTTTTTTTCCTCAATAATGTACACACAGCACCCCATATTGACAGAAAAACACAGAATTGTTGACATTTTTGCAGATTTATTAAAAAAGAAAAACTGAAATATCACATGGTCCTAGGTATTCAGACCCTTTGCTGTGATACTCATATATTTAACTCAGGTGCTGTTTCTTCTGATCATCCTGGAGATGTTTCTACACCTTCATTTGAGTCCAGCTGTGTTTGATTATACTGATTGGACTTGATTAGGAAAGCCACACACCTGTCTATATAAGCCCTTACAGCTCACAGTGCATGTCAGAGAAAATGAGAATCATGAGGTCATAGGAACTGTCTGAAGAGCTCAGAGACAGAATTGTGGCAAGGCACAGATCTGGCCAAGGTTACAAAAAAATTTCTGCTGCACTTAAGGTTCCTAAGAGCACAGTGGCCTTCATAATCCTTAAATGGAAGACGTTTGGGACGACCAGAACCCTTCCTAGAGCTGGCTGTCCAGCCAAACTGAGCGGGGGAGAAGAGCCTTGGTGAGAGAGGTAAAGAAGAACCCAAAGATCACTGTGGCTGAGCTCCAGAGATACTTTTATACCCCAGCAGAAGTCTTAGAGGACGAAACGCGTCGGGTCTATTTTGCTACCCCAGCTACCTTTTACTGCGCTGTCTAGTTCAATTGAACCAAATTTTTACTGCCCATTTTTTTATCACCTGTTGGAAATATCTTTTACATCTTTTATAGCAATAAGGTTTCCATTTGCAACGGATTTACACCATGTGGAGGCTTTTTTCTTTCTTCCTTGTCACACTATGAGGATCGTCGTAGATTGAGCGGAACTCGGTGGATGATCCAAGCCGATCCCTGGATAGGAAACTGGGTCAATAGGAAGTCCGGGCTTAATTCATCTCCTCCAGGGGCGTATGAACTTTAAGGCTCTCCTTCCCTACCAAGTTTATTTGCTCTATTGGAACCGGATTTAATTCACCGCTTGACGGTACAAGCTTATCTGATTCACCGCCAACGGCCTGTGAGTCCACCACCTCTGGTAAGGGCATTGTATTTTTATTTGCTTGAAGTTATGAAGTTATGTTTGGAGAAGATAATATCCTGCACGCTGATATGTCTCTAACACTGCTGTAGAAGCATTTACGAAAGTTTGGAGTACCAACAGCATTACATCTGCACCTTTATGAGTCTACACTCTATATATGGACTATAAGCTTATACGATATACCCATATGTCATGCAATATATATTTTAATAGTTGGATATGATAGCCATGCGGTACTGTCTATCCCATTTATTTCACTCATGTTTGTATTAGTGCATTTATGTGATTTTTAGGACCATTCACCTTTGTTTCTGCTGCACTTAAGGTTCCTAAGAGCACAGTGGCCTCCATAATCCTTAAATGGAAGACGTTTGGGACGACCAGAACCCTTCCTAGAGCTGGCCGTCCGGCCAAACTGAGCTATCGGGGGAGAAGAGCCATGGTGAGAGAGGTAAAGAAGAACCCAAAGATCACTGTGGCTGAGCTCCAGAGATGCAGTCGGGAGATGAGACAAAGTTGTAGGAAGTCAACCATCACTGCAGCCCTCCACCAGTCGGGGCTTTATGGCAGAGTGGCCCGACGGAAACCTCTCCTCAGTGCAAGACACATGAAAGCCTGCATGGATTTTTCCTAAAAAACACCTGAAGGACTGCAAGATGGTGAGAAATAAGATTCTCTGGTCTGATGAGACCAAGATAGAACTTTTTGGCCTTAATTCCAAGCGATATATGTGGAGAAAGCGAGGCACTGCTCATTACTTGTCCAATATAGTCCCAACAGTGAAGCATGGTGATGGCACCATCATGCTGTGGGGGTGTTTTTCAGCTGCAGGGACAGGACGACTGGTTGCAATCGAGGGAAAGATGAATATACAGGGATATCCTGGACGAAAACCTTCTCCAGAGTGCTCAGGACCTCAGACTGGGCCAAAGGTTTACCTTCCAACAAGACAATGACCCTAAGCACAGCTAAAATAACGAAGGAGTGGCTTCACAACTCCGTGACTGTTCTTGAATGGCCCAGCCAGAGCCCTGACTTAAACCCAATTGAGCATCTCTGGAGAGACCTTAAAATGGCTGTCCACCAACGTTTACCATCCAATCTGACCGAACTGGAGAGGATCTGCAAGGAGGAATGGCAGAGGATCCCCAAATCCAGGTGTGAAAAACTTGTTGCATCTTTCCCAAAAAGACTCATAGCTGTATTAGATCAAAAGGGTGCTTCTAAATACTGAGCAAAGGGTCTGAATACTTAGGACCATGTGGTATTTCAGTTTTTTTTTTTTTGTTTTTTTTTTTTTAATAAATCTGCAAAAATGTCAACAATTCTGTGTTTTTCTGTCAGTATGAAAGTGAAAAATTTAAGGGGGTCTGAATACTTTCCGTCCCCACTGTATATACAGTATATCTCCTAATAGTATATACAGTATATCTCTTCTGTCTGTTATTCTCAGAGTGGATTAGACATTTTGCTCCCTAACCATATAGTTGGTTATTTATATTTACCACTGCATATAGATATTTAAGAATAAATTGCCTTTTTTTAAAACTTTTAACATATTAACTAAATTATACACCAACACCTTTTTTTAAGGTTATTAATTAATCAAAACAATAATCGGCCAACTAATCAATTATGAAAATAATCATTAGTTGCAGCCCTAATTGAGTGTACAGCTTGTATAACAGTGTAAATTTGCTGTCCCCTCAAAATAACTCAACACACAGCCATTAATGTCTAAACCGCTGGCAACAAAAGTGAGTACACCCCTAAGTGAAAATGTCCTAATTGGGTCCAAAGTGTCAATATTTTGTGTGACCACCATTATTTTCCAGCACTGCCTTAACCCTCTTGGGCATGGAGTTCACCAGAGCTTCACAGATTGCCACTGGAGTCCTCTGCCACTCCTCCATGGCGATATCACGGAGCTGGTGGAGGTTAGAGACCTTGTGCTCCTCCACCTTCCGTTCGAGAATGCCCCACAGATGCTCAATAGGGTTTAGGTCTGGAGACATGCTTGACCAGTTCATCACTTTTACCCTCAGTTCTTTAACAAGGCAGTGGTCGTCTGGGAGGTGTGTTTGGGGTCGTTATCGTGCTGGAATACTGCCCTGCGGCCCAGTCTCAGAAGGGAAGGGATCATGCTCTGCTTCAGTATGTCACAGTACATGTTGGCATTTATGGTTCCCTCGATGAACTGTAGCTACCCTGTGGCAGCAGCACTCATGCAGCCCTAGACCATGACACTCCCACCACAATGCTTGACTGTAGACAAGACACACTTGTCTTTGTACTCCTTTCCTGGTTGCCGCCACACACGCTTGACACGATCTGAACCAAATAAGTTTATCTTGGCCTCATCAGACCACAGGGCATGGTTCCAGTAATGCATGTCCTTTGTATGCTTGTGTTCTTTCTTGTGCATCATCTTTAGAAGAGGTTTAATTCTGGGACGAGAGCCATGCAGACCAATTTGATGCAGTGTTCGGCGTATGCACTCAACTTCTTTGGTCGACCATGGCGAGGCCTGTTCTGAGTAAAACCTGTCCTGTTAAAACCCTTTATGGTCTTAGCCACCGGGCTACAGCTCAGTTTCAAGGTCTTGGCAATCTTCTTATAGCCCAGGCCATCTATATTTAGAGCAAAAATTATTTTTTTCAGATCCTTAGAGTTCTTGGCCATGAGGTGCCATGTTAAACTTCCAGTGACCAGTGTGAGAGGGTGAGAGCGATAACACCAAATTTAACACGCCTGCTCCTCATTCACACCTGAGACCTTGTAACACTAATGAGTCACATGACACCGGGGAGGGAAAATGGCTAATTGGGCCCAATTTGGCCTTTTTGACTTAGGGGTGTACTCAATTTTGTTGCCAGCAGTTTAGACATTAATGGCTGTGTGTTGAGTTATTTTGAGGGGACAGCAAATTTACACTGTTATACAAGCTGTACACTCACTACTTTGCATTGTAGTAAAGTGTAATTTCTTCAGTGTTGTCACATGAAAAGATATCATAAAATGTTTACAAAAATGTGAGGGGTGTACTAACTTCTGTGAGATACTGTGCAGTGGGTCTATTCAGACCTCAAATGCCTCCATAACCCCTGTCTACACCAATCTATTTTATTACATGTAGCATGGCAACCCACTTGTTACAACAATAGCAAGGTGTCATTAAAACCAGAGTATTAAAAACTTTCACTACATGATATATAATGGAGTGTTCATACTCACAAAGCCACTAAAGCATTCTTTTTGTGTAGAGTAAAGTATGCCTGGTTGATCCTACCTTCAGCTGTCCCTCTCATCTTCTCTGTGTCCGCACGTAGGTTGAGATTGTGTAGACCAGCTGTTGTCCTCTACAGAGCATGCTTCTGTTTCAGTTCCCTCTAAGCACTTTTCCTCCTTTTTCTTATCTTTGCAGCCCACATGACTATAGCGTCACCCACGTGGGCGTATACACAGTGGTAAATGACCCCATCCTCCTCCTCCATGTCCTCCTATTCGATAGAAAGCTGCAATAAGTTTTCAGTTGTCTGCTTCAAACCAGCCTTGGAGCAGTTGCAGGTGGAATGGACAATACACTTGGCTGCCTTCTAGGCAACATCATATATTACTATAGCAAGAATGACTAATAGTGAATGTGTGTGTATTTTATGTAAAATGTCCTTGTTAAAATAACTTTCTGTTGTTTTTTGCTTAGGTGCTTTATCATTGGGCTTCTACCCTCCCTTGGATGAACACGTGAATAATACAATCCTTTACATTTCCTCTCTTATGTCAGCAATAGAGATGCTTTTAACAATTGAACGTTTCATGGTATCAAATTCTAGCATCATTCAGCTCCCAGGTGGATGCAGCCAAAATCTGCAGATTATTTTAAGGAAAATCTCGTAAGTTGAAAAGTTTTACTTATATGCTTGTAATCCTCTTACTTTATCTCTATAGGCAACCAGATTTATTGCTGCCTAGTCTCATTAGAGTTCTTGTCTCTTCTGGTCTGGTTATTTGGCTGACAATTCCATGTCTACTTTCTATAGTGACAAAATTGGGTTGGGTATATGACTGATAAAAGAGCACAAGTGGCAAGGATTGCTTATAGTCAAACACCATTGATTATGTTCACGGTTTGACTAGATTTTAGTTATAAATATTTCACAGTTTGGGATTTGTAATTTGTTTAATGTGAACCTTTTGGCTCCCCTTAGCTGGTACACTGGTCTCAGGTCCTTAAAGCCGGCACATTCAGGTTCTTGAAGGCATTCTCAGATTACTTCCAGAGCAACCTAAGATCACCAAAGCCTGGAGTACTCTAATAATCAAATGGCCATCGGAGCTGGAATGGTCTGCACCACCTCCTTTTTTTTTTTTTTTCCACAAATCGTGGCCTGCGTAAAAGGACAGTAGGAAGGTGAGCCAACTCTGGAATCTGTGTGCACATTAGAGCTCCCTCAGTTTTGGCAATCCTGGTGCGCTCTGGGATCTTCAGATGCCCACAGTCCCTGGAACTTCAGCTTTAAAGGAAACCGTTTCTGAGAGAAATATGAAGGTTGCCATTTCTAAGAACCTTCTAAGAATTCTAGCTTCCAGGCTGTCTCTGGAATTAGTGAATTCTGGGTCACTGACCTAGAATAAGTATGTTGATGAGAAAGTCAGGATGAAAGACTTCCTGTTCTGCAAAATTGTTAATGTAGTTACAGTTCATCAACATGACAATCAGGCACCTACTAAGGGGAGGTCAGCAATTATATCCTCCTTGTTATTTTAGTACAGGTTCTTTTGGGGCCATTTTACCAAGTATGTTGAGCCCAAAAGTTTTCTTTAATATTTATCTTAACCGTACAGTACTAGACACAGGAGAATATTCATATACCATGGGTTAAAGGCATGTGCCTTCAGATGACACTGTCAGAGCTTTAGAGGACACGCTCCTGGGCGTCTCCCCTATAACCCTACCTCATTCCATAAGATCACAGTGTTGTGCTAGCGTCTAAAGGTGATGGACCTTTTCTGCTTCACTGAGAAGCTCACCCGTAGCTTAACTAGTTTATTATTTTACCTTAGAGCAGTGGTTCTCAACTCCTGTCCTCACGACCCACCAACAGGCCTGGTTTGCAAGATAACTGAAATACATCACAGGTGATATAATTTGTTGCTCAGTGATTGCAGTATTCTAGTCTGCATCTCCCCAAGGTAACACTTAAAATCTGGCCTGTTAGTGGGTAGTGAGGACAGGAGTTGAGAACCACTGCCTTTGAGCCTCATTGTCTTCTAATTCCAGCATAGAAGCAGTCTGACTAATGGGTGACTCCTGAAAGGATTTTTACTCCCCCCCAATATCTTTACTGAACTCTATCCAGTGGAAAAAGAGTTCACAAAGAATTCAGCTATTTCTGTATTTTTCTCCTGCTGTCTCTGTCACAAACAAACATCTCACTGTTTCTATTGAAGTTGTTCCTTCTTTCTAAGATTCTGCAGACCCTGACCAACATGATCCTGTATTTCAGGATTGTGCTGTTAACACAGCAGTTGCCTTTCTTTTTGGCACAAGGTTTGGCATTCTAAGGCCACCAAATGTATCTCAAAGCCCTCTTCATAATGAAGAGGTGCCCTCCCACCAGTGCCATCACTAAGGTTGGTGTCATCTGGTGTGGTAAAACATGGTTTTACCGCACCAGATGCCACAGTGCTCTGTCCTGCTGCTGCGGAGTGACAGGACAGAGCAGTAGACACTAGGCGGGCTAGCGCATTTGGCTCTCTCCTGTCTAGCCTAGCCTCACAGTGCTTTGCAGTCAGTGAGTGGTATGTACAGTCAGTATATAGTGTGTGCACTCAGTGAGCAGTGTGTACAGTCAGCGAGAGGTGTATACAGTCAGTATATGGTGTATGCAGTCAGTGAGCATTGTATACAGTCAGTGTATGGTGTGTAAAATCGGTGTATGATACATGCAGTCAGTGATTTGTCACTGTATAGATAGATGTACAGTGTACCGAGTGCCCCTTCTCTCCTCACTGACTCTGATATCACACTGCACACACAGCTCTCTCTACCTGCATTCATCCTCCGGACTGCCCTCTCTGATGATGTTGCCTCCTCATCTGCTCTTCACATGTCATCGCTCCACCTTTGTCCTAGGGCAGTGATTGGTGGAGATGTCTGTGTGTTCCCATTAGTCTGTCCAGTCTCTCCTGTGACAGGCTGGGAGTAAAGGCGGATGTGTGGGATCTCTGCACACTGAGGGCCCGCCACACCATTCTGACATCAGGCTGCCGTGTTCTGTGAAGCCCATATGGAGCGTCACCCCCCCCCCCTCTGAGAATACTGCCCAGCTCTCCTCCTGATCTAATGTCCTCAGCCTGGCAGGCTAGTTTCAAGTCGGCAGCGCACCCTCTGGCGGGTGTCACCTGGGTGCGGTGTGCACCCCCATAGCGACACCACTACCTCCCTCCTAAAAGGGCGGGGGGGAAGGGGGCATCCCGTTTGCTTCTCGCAAGGTGCTTTCCTGACACCTTCATGGCAGCACACACTGGGTTGTGACTCCGCCTCCACAACCTGACAGGATTGGTCTAACTATAAAAGTTGAAGAGAGATGACCCCCACCATTCTCTTTTTTTATCCTCACCTGACAAGATGGATGGACATCACAAAGCTTCTTACCGCATCGCCCTAGCAGGTTCAAGTATCTCCTGTTTGGAAGTCCCTCCTGTACAGTCTCTAAAGGAGCTTCTACGGAGGGAACCCCGCTCTGGTGATCTCAGGGGCATCAGCACAGATCATCTGGCACAAAAGTAAGCTTTAAAGAAGCTTCTAAGATTGCAGTGGTCTCCACTTTTACTTTGTTACCCCCCCCCCCCCCCTTCTGCTGTTAAACTAATGTTATTTTCATTTCTTTCTTCCTACTGGGACCTGTAGTCCCACAGCACTCAGTCCGGTCTGTCATGGCCACCGCGTGTCTCCCCCTGCATTGCGCATGCGTGGGAGGAGGCGATGGGGCCGTTCTGAGTCTTTTTCCAGTTTCCAAGATGGCACCGGCGCTATCGCGACGCTTCTGCGCATGCGCGAAGTGTCATTTTGCCGCGACGGTGGCGGTCTTTTTAAAAAAGGACTCTGAATCTGCAAAAATAGTGTCTGTATGCCTGTCAGTGATTCCAAGTCACACTTCTGCACACCCTCGCTTAGAATTACACCATTGTCTCCAGGTAAGTAATTTTAGGCTTTCTAGGGATATTTTTTATGTTTTATTTCCTTTTTAAAAAAAAAAAAAAAACATTTCTTTCTAACCCTTCCAGACTTCTTCTTGTTTCCTGCCTGCTCTCATCCTCTCTGCTCATGGAGACCACTGCCCAGGCAGACCACTCGCAACCTATAAGGTAAGAGGCTGTCTGCCTTCAGTGGTAAGTATTGAAGAGAGAAAAAAAGAGAGCACATCTTCTAACAAGACACCTTCTGACAGCCCTTCCAGGTCTAAATCAAGACGCAAAGAGCAGTCAAGCCATACCTCAAGCAGAAGATCCCACAGAAGCCAGTCACGCCCCTCATCTCATCATAGGAACTCACGCCGTAGTCACTCTCGCCATGGTCACTCACGCCACAGCCGCTCGCGACGTAGCCGATCACGTCATAGAAGATCACCTTCATCACATCACGGGCGAAGTCAGCACATCCGTCCTGCAGCTAATGCCTGCTGGGTATGTGGCACTACTGCTTTGCCAGATAAACTTGCATGTCGCACGTGCTTTAATGAAGCCACGAAAGAAAGAGAATCAGACGTCAGAGAAGTGACCGAACTAATTCGAGAATCTGTGCGAGAATCCATAATGGAATTAGTAACACCCCTGCCGGCCGGACCAGCCCCAAGCACTTCTTTTGCGGCTCCTCCCCGCTCAACAGTCGATGTGGGGGTGGAACCAGAATCCCCTTCAGAGAGTGAGGATCCAGAAGTACCAGCAGGTTTTGACTTCACTCTGGTTGAACCTTTTGCAAAATCAGTCAAGGAGGCCATAGGTTGGGAGGAATCTGAGGAAGCGCCTCAGAAAACCCGGAAATATTTTCCAAGCCTGAAGAGGGACCCAGGGACCTTCCCTTTCATTGAGGAATTAAATGATTTAATCAAAGACGAATGGGAAAGATCCGACAAGAGGCCTAGCCTTAATAATAGACTAGCCAAAATGTATCCTTTAAAGGAGCCTAAGGTCAACTCCTTAATTAACCCTCCTATTGTGGCTGCCTCCCTAATGCACCTGGCAAGACATGTCACCCTACCCATCGAGGACGCAGTCTCCTTCCTGAACATTTTAGATCGGAAGATTGATCTGGAACTTAAAAAAGCATACTCCACGGCAGGAGGCGCTTGTAGACCAGCGGTCACCACAGCAGCAGTCGGTAGAGCCATCTCAGGCTGGGCTTCCAATATCAAAAAATCTCTTCAGGAAGGAGCAGACTTAGCGAAAGTAATTACCTCCCTGCAGGAACTTAGATTGGCGGGCGATTTCGTTGCAGAAGCCTCCTTGGATGTTATCAGGTGCTCGGCCCAGGCAATGTTAGCCTCAGTGATGGCAAGGAGAGCTTTGTGGCTAAAACCTTGGATAGCCGATGCAGAATCAAAAAAAAAAAATTGGTGCAAAATTCCCTATGATGGTGTTAATCTCTTCGGCTCCAAATTGGATGCAGCCATTTCCAAGGTGGCGGGGGGAAAATCAGGTCTCATTCCCTCTGACAGGAGACCCAAGAAACCAAGAGGTCCTGCCTACAAGGGTAACCTTCCCGAAAGATACAGGGAAGCCAAAACCTTTAAACCAGGTAAAGAGTTTAAGCGAAACTGGAGAACACAGTCATCCTTCCTGAGGATGCGGAAAACCAAAGTCACCCCTTCTGGCGAACAGCAGAAGTCTTTGAAAATACGCCCGCCCATCCTCCAAGGGTGGGCACCAGACTCAAAAGATTTGCTCAAATATGGTCAGAGAACATCAAGGACCCTTGGACCATTTCCACGATCAAGTTCGGTCACAAGTGGAGATTCTTAAACAGGATTCTCAGAAACCACTTTCTTCCAACCAAACTCCCATCTTCTCCAGGCAAGAGAAGGATCCTTCTAAAGTATATAATGGTATTGAAACAAAAGGAGGCCATCTTGGAGGTTCCGCTATGTCAAAGAGGCAGAGGATTCTACTCTCCCCTTTTTCTTGTAAAACAGAAAACGGGGGATTTACGACCAGTACTGTTACAATGCTATCAGTATATTAGGCCAAATTACAGAACAGAAGAAGTTACATATAACAAGAGAAAGTAATGAAAATACAATACACAGATAGACCTTACGTGCCCATGCTTGCTGCGAGACAAAAGAGAGAGAGAACGTCAGGAGTCTGTATTCTGGGATATACACCGCCCTACTCATTTTGTCACAGATGACATTAGGGAATTGGCTCCTTCTGCATTTGCCAATTCTCCTGTGAGCATAGGGAGAAAGGAACTCCCTATCTTTGTGGATCACCACCCCAGCTCTAACAGTGGAAAGTTTATTATAATGGACAGTTTTCTCAGGGTGGGGAGGAGTGTTTCAAGCCCTTAAAACAAGTGGAAAGTGTGTTTATCTCAGTCGCCATCACCTGGATCAAGGGGTATGCTCTTCCTTCAGATGTCTTTAATCTGATTTGCTGAAAATGGGGGATTCCAGATGTGGACACCCTAGCTTCCAGGTTCAACAACAATTACCTCCATTGCCAAAAACCAGAGATCTTATAGCCTTAGGTGCCTTGATAATTCCCTTGTCTCACTTCAGGCTAATCTACGCCTTTCATTCAAGCAAACAACCACTGCACTCTTCCCAACAGACCAAAAGGCCCTCAATTCTATCAAGCTTTTTAGTCTCTGGCTTTAACAGGATGGCTGTAAAAACCCAGGGGTTATAAAGTCAATTTTTCCAGTTCCACTACAACACAACATTCTTTTATCGTGGGATAATTTGGTTAATCTGGCACCGAAGACCAGGTTGTCTCTGGCCTGGTGGCTCAGAAATCCTGCTTTAAAGTCAGGGAAGTCCTTCCTTCCAATATTTTTGAATGTCCTCACGATGGATGCAACCTGTCAGGCTGGAGAGGAGTCTAGCAAAAGCAGTCAATACTGGTGGCTGTGTGGGATCATTACACTCTGATTTACACCTTTCCTCCCAAGAAATTCCTTCCTTGTCTGCTGCAGGAATCAGATGGATGGCATTTCAGTAATCCTCATAGCTCTGACCTTGCCCAGGCATATGTAATATGTGACATTATCAGATTTCTGGCAGATACTCTGTAGGCTTATCCAGATCTTCTGTCTCACGGGCTGATTTACCAACTTGCTTCAGGATCTCTGGCTTTAACACCATGTCAGTTGAAGCCTAGGGACTGAGGGATAGAGGCATCTCTAAATCTGTGTTCACCATGAACACTAGGAAGTCTACTTCCCACAAAGCCTATTGCTGCCCATAGAAAGCATACTTCGCTTGGTGCAAGACTGGGAAATTCACCCCAGGAAATAAACTCCAATCGGACGAATCCTGGCCTTTTTATAGATAGGCCTGGACCAGCTTTTGGCCCTTAGCACCATCAAGGCTCAGGGTTCTTGTGCCAGAGGCTGCTGGCTTCCTACTTCTTGGTCAAGACTTTTTGTGTATGGTGTCTACAATGTGGCTCCAATTGTACACTGCCCCATGACTCCGTAGAATGTCAGTTTTTGTTTTCTCAGCTCTTCAGAAACTGCCATTGATCCAATCTGGAATTTTTCCCTCTCCCCTTTAATGCATAAAGTTAAATTTCTTGTTGCCATCGCCTCTGCGAGGTGAGGCTTTGTCCTTCTGTCCGTTTGTCTAGCTCCAGTTTATCAGAAAGAGTTCTGCCCCCATTGGATTTAGTTCACACTGTGTGTGTGTCTATTTCACAGCCTCTGCTTCCATTAGAAAGACTGACTCTCCCTTTGACATTGTTAATGGTGCCTGTGAAGGGGAACCTACTTAGCACTCCACCATTTCTGGGTGGCACAAACAAACCTTCATCTAGTCTTATGGTCTCAATAATCGAGTAATACTCTTTCCTGTCAAGGGGCACTTCACTAGATCTGTGAGCACTTCTTGAGCTTTTTTGCATCTAGCATGTTTTTGTTTTTTGCACTTACTGTAAAACCCATTTCTTGGAATCCATGAGGGACACAGATGCCACCCCTCTGTGTTTTTATGATCATGCTCTTGGTACTGTTTTTCTGTAAACACTAAGGCATGATAAGAATAGGAGGGGTTATACTGGGCTGGCCACAGTTTAATTTGTTTGTCAGTGTCTAATCCTCCAATAGACTGTAGTGTAACTTGACAGTCTCTGAATTCCTTTGTCCCTCAGTGGACTTTAGGAAATAGATTGTACGAGAAGTACAAAAATCCCATACCTTAATCATACGGTCAAGGGCACAGGAGTTGATTTTAGACCATAAGTTATGTGCTGGTACTTTCAGGTAATTGGACACTGGCAAAAGCTTTGCTGGGAACCGCCCCCAGTGTAACAGGAAAACACTGCACATTCTGGAAGGCTCTAGTTTTTTGCTAGTGTCCTTCTGGGATGCACCCTTTCTCCTGTTGGAGAAAATTTCTTTTCTATTTTTCACCAGTTGACCTTTCTTTGACTGACACTTCTATCAAGATTTGATTGCTTATCACCGTATGATAATAGCAGTTTTTGGATCAGTTAGCCTTGAAATACATCTTGGGAACCATACACGGAACCCGCAACAGCAGAGCTGGTGTGTAATGTTAGCTTTGGGCGCTAGTTCCTTCTGTGTTTAGCACTGATCTTGGTACATAGTGCAGGGAGTGAATTAGCCACAGGGTGCTACACAGGTCAAGGGCCGTGGTCCTATGGCAATCAGACACTGAATATCACTTTTGGGGTGGACCCTGAATAGGACCAACGACATGGATTAGGTAAGACAGGGTTTCCCTGTACCTTTTACATACCTGTTCCTGGGTATACATGTCTTGTAGGGTTATTCCCTACATATATAGTAGATCCTACACTATATGACTACTATTTATTTACTCGCTCAGCCTCATAGGTAACATCATAACGTTTACCTATTCAAAATTGGGCACTTAATGGCCTCCATGGCTGCCGGTGATGCAAGCTGATTGTTTGCCGTCTCACCTGTTGACTGATACCTCAGAGACACAGCCACAGGAACTTGGTTAGAGCATGCATTATTGCAATTCTTTCATAATGGGCACATTGAGCCCCCTCAGCCCATATCCATTTCCTGATTACCTTGCAGGAGACGATCCTCCCTTAGCAATAGATAGATTACAGGCACTCAGGAGCACGTGGAACAAATGGTGGAGATACCGCTGCAGGCCCTGAGGAAACCCAAATTTCTCTTGATAGCAGTTCTCTTGTTTTGGAGTGATGTCTTGAATAACATTGCTCCTGCCCCCTAAATCAGGTTCCCTTTTAAACGCATAACGTCTCGTGTCTGACTAAAGTAGGATTCTCTTCAACTATGTCTGATCTACTCCAAAGGCTATCACCACTTCTAGAATCGGCAGTTACTAACATCCATAAGTGCTCTTTTGCCTGTCCACAAGGTCTTACACTCACACCACTCCAGCCCCCTAAATTGGGCTCCCTACAGGCACACAACATACAGCTAATGAAGATAAACTGGAAAACTCTGGACAGCCGCACTCCAAAGAACGAATTCTTGCCTTTATTGAAAAATTGGGATCATACTGTACAAGCCACAGCAAAGCGATAGACAGGAACTGACGCGTTTCACACTATGAAGAGTGCTTTATGCCCAGTCCCACCATTGGACCTGTGTTATGTCCATCATGGGGCGGGACTGCGAGAAAAGCCACAGGAGCCAAGATACACAGGACCGGCTCTGTGTATCTCGGCGGCGCCATATTTAAACTGAAGTGACACTGACAAGTCACTGCAGCCTGGGTAAGGCTGCAAATGATACGGACAAGGCTGCAGATGGACACTGATAAAGCTGCAGATGGAGGCTGCAAATGACACTGACAAGGCTGCAATGTCACTGGGCAAGGCTGCAAATGACACTGGATAAGCATGCAGATGGATGCTGTGCAAGGCTGCATTGATGAGCATTTAAATGTAAGTTTTTTTCCTTAAAATTCCTTAAACTCTTATCTTGAGGTTTGCTGATTGGTTATTGGCAGTTACGTAGTGTCTCGTTTACTGCCGTTGAGAAAACCTGTCTGCATTAGACAGTGATGTAATGGCGGACAAACGTTATCAGAGTGGCGCGCTTAAAAGAAAACTAAAGGTTTAAAGTAATGTATAGAAGGTAGGGCCCGAAAGTGACTCAAGCCCAGGGGCCCCCACCACCCTAAGTCCTGCCCTGCTGATAACCAATGGGATCAACATGAACAAACCAAAAATAGGGAAAAAAACGCTGTTCCACAGAAGAAGTAATAATTATGATGCCATTCCTTGCTAAAAGCATAAAAGTTTATTGAATGAACAAGGGCTTGCAGAGACAAAGGTGGCTGCCAAATAGCAGCAACACAGTATGAGTACTTGGAGATGGGAGCTGCACAAGTGACGGGGTGGCTCCTGATGTTAAGATCGATCAGCTGGGCCGACAGAGGATCTGTGTGGCTAAATGGATTCCACGTCTCATTCAGCAAAGAGATCGGACATTGTATGAAGCGAAGAAGGTCGTCACGGACCACGAGACCGTGGTCTTAGCTGAGTAGAAAGGGTTGAATTCCCCTTTACCAAAAATCTCCACTAGCCAGTGCTTCACGAACTCAGTAGGTTACCTGCCCTCCGTCTTTTCCGGGAGCCCCACTATGCGGATGTTCCATCTGAGACGGTTCTCAATGTCTTCATTTTTAAGTTCAGTGGCCCTGGCAATTCTGGCAGTGGCCTGTACTTCCCTAGCAAGCAGAGCCATTTTATCTTCTACCTCACTGACACGGCCCTCCACTCTTGTAGTGCATTCTCTTATTTTTTGCAAATCATGGCAGATCAATCCCACCTCCTCCTTCAGACCTGCAAAGTCTGCACAGAGGCCGTGCACTTGTGCACTGCCCTGAGAATCTCAGCCAGAGTCAGCTGTTCTCCATCTTCCTCCTCCTCTGCTGTGTCAGGGAAGGGCTGATCTGCGACATGCTGGGAGCCCTGTGTGGACATCTCTCCTGCCTGGGTGTCATGAAAAATAGCAGGGGTGGCGTCTAGTTCCTCAACCGAGAATCGCTCTGTTAAGCCATTCAGCCTCTGAGTGTAGTACACCATGTCTTTTGGGACATCTTTCCCCAGGGTTTTGGGAGGCTTTTGTGCAGGATTACCAGTGTCTTTCTGCTTGTCCCTCCTGCGCGCTGGGCTGCCGCGGCACCATTTTGGAGGTCGAGCTGCATCTCGACTCCTTTCAGTTGTTTATGGGTCAGCATGCCGGTTTTCAGATCCGGTAAGGAGACTGGTGCCGTCCAGTGAGGATAGAGCAGGTCCGGTGCTGGGATAAGACTGTATATCAGCCGGGAGAAGGATCAATTACAGGGTTACTGCAGGGAGCTCTGTAAGACATGTCTGCTCACATGCCGCTCTTGGCCACGCCCCAAGCTGGTAATCTTTAGTTACACTCGGCAGCCTGATTTCAGAGGCGGATTGATATACAGCCTCTCTGCTGCTTCCTCAGCCAATGAGAAAGCATTGTACCCGCCCCCTTTCTCAGAACGCCTGATTTGACTTCTAAGCTAAGCTATATCAGGCAGAGGTGCCAGCAGATCGATAGGAGGGGGACAGTAGTGGAGAGGACACAGCCTGCTATGGAGGATGGATTACAAGAGACAGACGGATCATTTCTCAGCCTCTGCAGTGAACCCATGAGTCTAAAGAAACAGCTTCTGCCAGCAATAAGAGAGCAGAGGCTGTTTTCACAGTGTGTGATACAAAAAGTTAGAAGAGCAGCGAGAGGACAGGTGCTATTCTATCTATCCATCCATCCCCTCCTCCCTCTCGCGCTCTCTCTTCCCTCCATCCATTTATTCATCCATCCCTCCCTCCATCCCCTCCTTCCATCCCTCCCTCCTTCCAACCATCCCTCCCTCTATCCAACCATCCATCCCTTCCTCCAATCATCCATCCCTCTATCTAACCACCCATTCCTCCATCTAACCACCCATCCCTCCATCCATCCCTTCCTCATCCAACCATTCCTCCCTCCATCATCCAACCATTCCTTCCTCCATCATCCAGCCATCCATCCATTCATCTGTCCCTCATCCATCCAACCATCTCTTGTTCCATCCCTCCCTCCATCCATTTATCCCTCCCTCAAGCCATCCCTTGTTCCATCCATCCCTCCCTCCACCCTGGTCATCAGTCCAGGGCTCTTGTACACAGGTGGCTGAGCCCATTCAGTGTAATTGCAGTCCAAGGGCAGTGTACAGCCCGTTACTGACATGAATAGTTGTGTGCTGCTGTATTACTCTATACAGTGATCATAAACATGAGTAAAGCAGCGTACAACTATTCATGTCAGTGACGGGCTGTAATTCCTGTATACTGAATGGGCTCAGCCACGTTGTGTGCAAGAGCCCCGAATCTCAATAAATGTAGCGTGAACTTTCTCAATCTGTATCATGTCTCTCTTCTCATAGTCTCATTCTCATGCCTGAATGCTACATTCTGTACATAGCACTTCTGAACCCTGCACTGTGTACGTAGCATAATCCTGATCTTTGCATTGTGTATGTAACACACTCCTGATCTCTGCACTGGGTACGTAGCCCAATCCCGATCTCTGTACTTTGTACGTATTGCACTCCTGATCTTCACTATGTACGTAGTGCACTATTGAACACTGAACTCTGCACTCTGTAATGTTGTGCACCCTGAACTCTGCATTCTGTACATAGCACACCCAGGGGCAGATTGACCATTCGGGCACTCGGGCAGTGCCTGAGGGCCCCGGCCACTAGGGCGGCCCCATCAGGGTTGCCAGCCTCAGCAAAACCAGGAACAGTATGAAAAAATCTGTGCTTTTTTACATCTGTCCCTGAAATGTCCCTTGCCGACATAATTTTGCTGTGAAAATCCTGAGGCTGTAGCTGCCCCGCCTCTGCACTGGCTCCTCAGCCAATGGGAACACGGTGTACACACCCCCTTCCCCACCGCGGCTTATTTGATTTCAGTACAGGAAATGCCGACAGCTGGAGGAGAGGGAGGAGTGTACAGCCTGCAGTGTAGGACGGACTGCAGTCTGCTGGAAGGTAAGCTTGCTGGGCTGAGCTGAACTGAGTGTATTTTTGTCAGTGCTTACCCTGGTGAGCAGGGGGAGGGGGAAGGCTGTGTTTCCCCTAGCAGAGCTCCTCCTGTCTCTGAAGCAGTGAGATGGATTTCCTGTGTGAGAAGTGCACTGCTGCTGGAGGAAGGACATGTTCTGAACTTCTCCCCCAATCTCTGCTACGCCTCCCTACTCATTACCTGCCCACCAATACACAGGCACAGTCCCCCTCCTCTCCTGCATTACCGCTGCCTGTGTCTGTGAGCTGCTGGGGCACTACAAGTCCCAGCATGCCAGGAGATGGGGGCAGCAGTGTGTTCAATCAGGCTGATTTTTGTGTGAAAAGTGCTGGTGTGTGTATACTGTGTGTTTATGTGTACTGTGTGTGTGTATGTATACTGTATGTATAACACTGTGTGTATACTGTGTGTATGTGTAACTGTGTGTGTATAATGTATGTGTAACTGTGTGTACTGTATGTATACTGTATGTGTAACTGTGTGTGTATATACTGTATGTACAGTATACTTTGTGTATGTGTAACTGTGTGTGTATACTGTATGTGTAACTGTGTGTGTATGTATACTGTATGTGTGTCTGTGTATACTGTGTGTATGTATACTGTGTGTGTGTATACTGTATGTATAGCGTGTATGTGTATACTGTATGTATAGCCCTTTCATGACTAAGCCTATTTTTTGAAATTTGGTTTTTACAAGTTAAAATGCGTATTTTTTGCTAGAAAATTACTTAGAATCCCCAAACATTATATGTATATTTTTAGCAGAGAACCTAGAGAATAAAATGGAGTTTGTTGCAATATTTTATATCAAACGGTATTTGTGCAGCGGTGTTTTAAACGCACATTTTTGGGAAAAGGGACACTTTCATAAATTAAAAAAAAAAAACAAACAGTAAAGTTACCCCAATTTTTTTGTATAATATTAAAGATGATGTTACACCGAGTAAATAGATACCAAACATGTCACACTTTATAATTGCACGCACTCGTGGAATGGCGACAAACTACGGTACCTAAGAATTTCCAAAGGCGACACTTTAAATTTTTTTTATGGTTACCAGGTTAGCGTTACAGAGGAGGTCTAGTGCTAGAATTATTGCTCTCGCTCTGACGATCGCAGCGATACCTCACATGTGTGATTTCAACACCGTTTACATATGCGGGCGCAATTTCCGTATGCGTTTTCTTTGCTGCGCGAGCTCGCAGGGACGGGGGCGCTTTAAAAAAAAAAAATTTTTTCTTATTTATTTTTATATTTATAAATTTGTGTTTAAAAAAATTTTTTTTTTGATGGCTGTAAACATCCCTTGTGACAGTAATAGGTGGTGACAGGTACTCTTTATAAAGGGATGGGGGGGTCTAAAAGACCCCCGATCCCTCCTTTGCACTTCAAAGTATTCAGATCATCGAAAACTGGCGCCATTGTCAGCCGAGTACGCACATCTGCGTACGCTCGCCGGGAAGGGGATAGTGTGTGTGTGTCTGTGTATGTATACTGTGAATGTGTGTATACTGTATGATCCATGTGTGCCTACTGCCACTCAACAGAAGTCAATCTAACAACCCCATGCCCATTGTTGCCATTCAGAGGCAGCTAAATGGTGCACTGCTGAGCTCAGCCTCAGATCAGGCAGCAGGGCAGGTCTTGGTCAGGGGCGTTGCGTCGTGGCCATCTTGGTACACCCGCACTCATCCGCAGTAAGCCTAGAGTTAGAAGTTGGTAAGCAGACATCTTTATACACCTGCCAGTCTTACTTTTCACAGTGATTTTTAACAGTAAACTCAACTTATATTTCACTATATAAGCTGAGTTTACTGTAAAAAATAACTGTGAAAAGCAAGACACTGGTGGATGTATAAAGATGTCCGCTTGCCGATTTCTAACTCTAAGCTTACTGTGGACAAGTGCGGGTGTACCAAGATGGCCACAATGCAACGTCACTTTGGTTGCATATTCTGATGGGTAGAGGCTTTCTGACATCTCTCACCGCCCACCCTGCATCACTGCAGCTCAGCTTCTGACAGAACACCGCCCTCACTCTGGGACACAGCCACTGGCAAGTGACAATCTGCATCTTGTGGCAGGCGACATTGGCAAGTGACAATCTGTATCTGGTGGCAGGAGACAGTGACAATCCGCATCTGGTGGCAGGCAACGGTGGCAAGTGACACACTCAGGGCTCCCATTGATTCTGCATTATGGTGAGTTGAACTATGTAATATTATATTACAATGTAATAATAGAAATAATGCGCTTCAATCATCCTGACACCATATCAAACATGGCGCCAATATGATTGAAGCGCCAACACCAGCCAATGCCCTAACAAATTGCCCGCAAAATTATCAGTCAGTGCCCCCCTTGTGTGCCTCGGGGGCGATGTACTTCTCCTCCTCGGCTCCTCTGCGGGCGGCTGATCTGCCTGGTGTGTCCTGCACTGAGCCAGGCTTTGCTACCCTCCCTCGACTTAGCCGCCTGACAAGTCGCGTCCCATTCTGTACTATGGAACCGTTCTAATAGGAGCGACTCAAGCCGCTCAGACTTAGAAAAAGGTTCCTGTACTACTTTTTGGGTGACTTCAGCGACTTGCATTGACTTCTATACAGAAGTCATTTTGCAAGTCGCCGCTGAAATCGTGTGCAGGTCGCCTCACAGAGTCGGCCTGCAAGTCGTGTTGCCCCAGTGTGAACTGGCTCTAAGTGTCTCAGCTGCTTCAGAACTTGGAGGAGGAAGGCAGGTCTGCCTTCCTGCATATACAAACAATGACACCTCTCCACCCTAAACAATAACACCCCTCCCTGTCTCCACCCTAAACAATAACACCCCTCCCTGTCTCCACCCTAAACAATAACACCCCTCCCTGCCTCTCCACCCTAAACAATAACCCCCTCCCCACCCTTAACAATAACACCCCTCTCCATCCTAAACAATAACCGCCTCTCCACCCTAAACAATAACCCCTCCACCCTAAACATTTACCCCTCCCGCCTTTCCACCCTAAACAGTAACACCCCTCTCCACCCTAAACAGTAACACCCTCTCCACCCTAAACAGTAACACCCTCTCCACCCTAAACAATAACCCCTCTCTCCGTCCTAAACAATAACCTCCCTCTCCACCCTAAACAATAACCCGCCTCTCCACCCTAAACAATAACACCCCCCTCCACCATAAAAAATAACATCCCTCCCCACCTCTCCACCCTAAACAATAACACCCCTCCCCTTCTCTCCACCCCATGCAATAACACCCTCTCCACCCCATACAATAACACCCTCTCCACCCCATACAGTAACACCCTCTCCACCCTATACAATAACACCCTCTCCACCCCATACAATAACACCCTCTCCACCCTATACAATAACCACCTCTCCACCCTATACAATAACACCCTCTCCACCCTATACAATAACCACCTCTCCACCCTATACAATAACCCACCTCTCCACCCTAAACAATAACCCACCTCTCCATCCTAAACAATAACACCCCTCCCCATCTCTCCACCCTAAACAATAACACCCCTCTCCACCCTAAACAATAACCCCCTCCCCACCTCTCCAACCTAAACAATAACCCCCCTCCCTGCCACTCCACCCTAAACAATAACCCCACTCCACCCTATACAATAACCCCCTCCCTGCCTCTCCACCCTAAAAAGTAACCCCCCTCTCCACCCTAAACAATAACCCCCTCTCCACCCTAAACAATAACCCTCCTCCCCACCTCAAGAAAGTTAAAAGGTATAGTGTTAAAAAAAAGTAAATAAAAAAACAAAGTAAAAATAAAAAGTAAAAATAGGTATCAGTAATTGGTATTGGTGAGTACTTGAGGAAAAGTATCCATACTTGTACTCGGTCTTGCAAAACTGGTATCAGTGCAACCCTAGTATATTTTTAATACAATCATTGCATAAACACATTGTCAGGGCTGGCTCAGCCCTTCCTTCTCTGAGCTGGCCACTCAGCTGTCAACTAATTGCCAGCTCTCATCTCGCTCCACAGTTAACCAGCTGTTGTGGATCTGCTCGTCAATCCCGCCTACTTAAAGATCTCCAGCTCACTTCATTCCTGCTTTCGCCTTGGTCACATCACAAGAAACCATCTCCTGAGTTCCTGTTTAAAGACTGGCTTTGCTGACATCCCTTCTGGCTCCTTATCCTTCTTGCTCTTCCTCTACTTGGATCCCTGACTTCTGGCCTGGCTGATTACCCGATCTGGTTACTGAACTCTGGCTTGGTTGATTACCCGATCCGGTACTGGACTCTGGCTATGCTTTGACTACGCTTACTCTATTTACCTTTTTATTTTTATTAATAAGCAAGTGTGATTTTACTGTACCTTTGTCTCGGTCTGGTTCATGGTTTCTGACACACATGCACTGCATTATAAAATAGTTTACAATTTTCCAGTAATTAAAAAAAAAATATGTCCCCGGATTTAATTTTAAAAATCTGATCACCTTAGTGTAGATGTAATTGAGAACACCTTTCTTGGGCTCCTCCCCTGACTTTATACTGCTCAGTGTGATTTTACTATACTTCTGTCTCGGTCTGGTTCATGGTTTCTGACACTAGGCGAAGGCAATAAATTCAGAAGATACAGTCAATCCACTTGTTGGTAATATTTTTTCCAGATTGGATGAGCAAGATCACCACATGGATCAGTTTGACATGACGTTACAAACGCTCCTGAGTCGCATGGCTCACCTGGAATCCCCCACTGTGGCTGCTCCGGGACAACCTGAGTTGCAGGCCGTCCCTACTGCTGCGCCAGTCTCTGTGCAGGCACCCTCCTTGAGTTTTACCTCTATAAGAGCTACAGTATGTCTGGTTCTGCCCTGCTTCCCCAGCGATTTGGGGGCGATCCAGTTCAATGCAGAGGGTTTCTCAACCAAGTTGAGATATACTTTGAGATGCTGCTCCAGGCGTTTCCCACTGACAAAAGCAAAGTAGGGTTCGTGATATCTTTGCTTTCTGAGAGAGCCTTGGCCTGGGCTAACCCTCTATGGGAGACGCAAAAACCTGTTGTCTTGAGTTACCCTGAGTTTGTGGCCTCCTTTAAAAGGGTATTTGACGTTCCTACACACTCCGCTTCTGCTGCCAAGTGCCTCATGTCCATTAAACAGAGGACGAGAACTGTTGCCGACTATGCCATTGAGTTCCGTACTCTGGCAGCAGAGGTTGCTTGGAACAATGAGGCCCTCATGGCTGTTTTTTCTCACGGTCTCTCGGATTCCATCAAGGATGACATAGCAGCCCGAGATATACCCACTGAGCTGGAGAGCTTGATGTTTGCCATCCTCATTGACTCCAGACTCAGAGAAAGACTTTCTTTTAAGGAGTGCTTGCGGAAGCCTCCTGTATGTTTGCCTCCGAGCTTTGCAGTCCCACCCATGCCTCCTTCACCTCCCATGCCTCCTGGTGCCGAGTCGGTCAATGACGATGAACCCATGCACTTGGGCTTCACGCCTCTCTCTGCGGATGAGTCTTGTCCTAGCCGCCCTGGGAACACCCGAACCTTGAGGTCCTGTCATAGACAGACCTTAGGTGGTGTGTCGCCTCCAGTTATCCAGAAGGATAAGCCCCTGGTTTCGGTTACCCTTTCTTGGGCTAAGTCGTCTATCGAAGTACAGGCTCTAATCGACTCTGGGGCTGCAGGCCTGTTCATTGATGCTGCCTTTGTATCAAAGCACTCGATTCCACTGCAGCTGCGTGACACTCCACTTGCCATTGAGGCTCTTGACGGGAGGCCTCTACAGCCTGCCCATGTGACTCATGAGACTGTTCCCCTTGTCCATGGCTGTAGGGGCTCTTCACCATGAGATGATCCAATTCCAAGTGATTTCCTCTCCTAAGTTTCCGCTGGTTATTGGTTATCCTTGGTTACAGAGACACAACCCCACTTTTGATTGGCTCCGTGCTGAGGTTCTCTCCTGGTCACCACAATGCAGTGAAACATGCTTCCGGAAGGTAGCCAATGTCCTGTGTACCTCTTCACTCTCCTCCCTGCCAGAGGAGTACCATGATTTTAGCGATGTCTTTGACAGAGGTCAAGCCGGTAGTTTGCCTCCACACCAGCCGTATGATTGCGCAATTGACCTTCAAACTGGTGCCACTGCCCCTCGTGGCCGGGTTTACCCTTTGTCGGTCTTGGAGGATAAAGCCATGGAGGAGTATGTTGCAGGCGCACTTTCTCGGGGTTTCATCCACAAATCCTTGTCTCCTGCTGGTGCTGGTTTCTTCTTTGTGAAGAAGAGGAGCAGTGAACTGAGACCTTGTATTCATTATAGGGGTCTCAATCGTTTCACGATTAAGAATGCCTACCTCTGAGAGTGCTATGCATCCTTCTGGCTACTTTTCCAAGAAATTGTCACCTGCCGAGTGCAATTACGAGATTGGTGACAGAGAGCTGTTGGCAACCATTTTAGCCCTGAAAGAATGGAGACATCTCCTCGAAGGTACCACTGTGCCAGTTCTCATTCTTACTGACCATAAGAATCTCACATTCTTGTCTGAGGCTAAACGCCTCTCTCCCAGAAGGGCGCAATGGGCTCTTTTCTTGTCAAGTTTCAATTACATTGTCTTATTCTTACCCAATTAAGAATGTAAGGGCTGACGCTCTGTCACGACACTTTTCCTCCACTTCCAAGTTGGAGTCGGTTCCGGTTCCTATGATTCCTCCTGATCGTATTATGGCTACGGTTTGCGCCAGTCTTCTCGTTTGGGTGACAAAATTCTTGCTGTTCAGGTCGATGCTCCTCCCGAGAAACCTTGTGACCGCTGCTTTGTCCCAGAGTGTCTCCGTACTGCCGTGCTCCAGACTTACCATTCTCCCAAGGCAGCTGGCCACCCTGGTAAGAATCAACTCGTTTGGGCCTTTCCGTATCCTTCGCAGGATTAACCCAGTGGCTTACGCGTTGGACCTTCCTCCTAGTATGCGCATCTCAAATGTGTTTCATGTCTCCTTATTGAAACTGTTCATCTGCAACCACTTTACCACCTCAGTGCCACGTCCTCACCCTATACAGGTTGAGAACCATGAGGAGTATGAGGTACAATCCATTGCTGACTCCCGTAGACTCTCGTCTCTGGTCAAGCCCCTGACCGATATGAACAGAAAGAACGGTAACCCACAGAGTTGGTCTCCGGAGTCCATTATGGCCTTTGAAAGTCTCAAGGCTGCCTTTGTTTCTGCTCCTGTGTTGGCACATCCTGATCCTACGTTACCTTTTTATCCTTGAGGTTGATGCTTCTGAGACTGGTGTTGGCGCCTTTCTGTCTAAACATCCTACCTCTGAGAGTGCTATGCATCCTTCTGGCTACTTTTCCAAGAAATTGTCACCTGCCGAGTGCAATTACGAGATTGGTGACAGAGAGCTGTTGGCAACCATTTTAGCCCTGAAAGAATGGAGACATCTCCTCGAAGGTACCACTGTGCCAGTTCTCATTCTTACTGACCATAAGAATCTCACATTCTTGTCTGAGGCTAAACGCCTCTCTCCCAGAAGGGCGCAATGGGCTCTTTTCTTGTCAAGTTTCAATTACATTGTCTTATTCTTACCCAATTAAGAATGTAAGGGCTGACGCTCTGTCACGACACTTTTCCTCCACTTCCAAGTTGGAGTCGGTTCCGGTTCCTATGATTCCTCCTGATCGTATTATGGCTACGGTTTGCGCCAGTCTTCTCGTTTGGGTGACAAAATTCTTGCTGTTCAGGTCGATGCTCCTCCCGAGAAACCTTGTGACCGCTGCTTTGTCCCAGAGTGTCTCCGTACTGCCGTGCTCCAGACTTACCATTCTCCCAAGGCAGCTGGCCACCCTGGTAAGAATCAACTCGTTTGGGCCTTTCCGTATCCTTCGCAGGATTAACCCAGTGGCTTACGCGTTGGACCTTCCTCCTAGTATGCGCATCTCAAATGTGTTTCATGTCTCCTTATTGAAACTGTTCATCTGCAACCACTTTACCACCTCAGTGCCACGTCCTCACCCTATACAGGTTGAGAACCATGAGGAGTATGAGGTACAATCCATTGCTGACTCCCGTAGGTTCCGTGGGTGCATACAGTACCTGGTGCATTGGAAAGGGTACGGTCCGGAGGAACGCTCCTGGGTCTCCTCCTCGGACGTACATGCTACTGGCCCCCTCCGTGATTTCCATAGACATTTTCCCCTCAAGCCCGGTGGTCCTCCGAAGGGGAGGGGTCATTTGAAGGGGGGTACTGTCAGGGCTGGTTCAGCCCTTCCTTCTCTGTGCTGGCCACTCAACTGTCGGCTAATTGCCAGCTCTCATCTCTCTCCACAGTTAACCAGCTGTTGTGGATCTGCTTGTCAGTCCCGCCTACTTAAAGATCTCCGGATCACTTCATTCCTGCCTTCGCCTTGGTCACATCACAAGAAACCATCTCCTGCGTTCCTGTTTAAAGACTGGCTTTGCTGACATCCCTTCTGGCTCCTTATCCTGTTTGCTCTTCCTCTACTTGGATCCCTGACTTCTGGCCTGGCTGATTACCCAATCTGGTTACTGAACTCTGGCTTAGCTGATTACCTGATCTGGTTACTCAACTATGGCTTGGCTGACTACCCGATCCTGTTACTGGACTCTGGCTATGCTTTGACTACGCTTACTCTATTTACCTTTTTATTTTTATTAATAAGCAAGTGTGATTTTACTGTACCTTTGTCTCGGTCTGGTTCATGGTTTCTGACACACATACACTGCATTATAAAATAGTTTACAATTTGCCAATATTTAAAAAAAAATATGTCCCCGGATTTAATTTAAAAAATCTGATCACCTTAGTGTAGATGTAATTGAGAACACCTTTCTTGGGCTCCTTCCCTGACTTTATACTGCTCAGAATACCTGGGTCTAATGATTCATATAGGTATTATTTACATTCCCTTCAGCATGACATTTTGTCGATCATGCACACTATATTCGTGAACATGCTGCCATATGCATCCTTTGGTTGCATCTTTATGAAAATTTCCCTCAGGTTCTGCTGGCTGACTCCTTCATGCCAGCCACTGGCTTCTCCACTCGCTGTGCGGAGCTTAGTTCTATTATAAAAACCCCCTTTTCTACACCGATCTCCCTAGTTACAGCCCCCAGACTCTGCCCTGAATTTTGATATGCCCTCCCTCCCTGTGTCAGGGTCAAGGATCACCGGGTTGCCTGTTTTACAAGCTAATAAGTCCTCTCCTTTCACTGCTTCATAAGAACTGGCTTTGGCACCAATTTTTTCACCAACCTAGTATTGGAAAAAGGTCACATTACCCCTGTTCTCAGTTCTACAGACTACACATGGTGGGGAAACCAGCACATAAGGGGGATTATATGCTTGTTTCCCCACCACATGCAGTCTGTAGATACCCTAGCATTTACTTGCCCATTTCGCATTTTAAATCATGTGACTGCTCCACTCTTTCACGCAGAGACATCCTAGCATCTTTAATTTCCTGATATTCACCAGTTAGGCACATTCCAACCATCAGGTTGGGTCCCCTTTTTATCGTGAGCATGTAGAGATCTCTCCACTCATACTTGGTCATTTGTTATGTGAGGTAGTTCTCACCTAGTATGATGATCAAGAACCCCACCCTAAAAATTGTTCCCAGTTACTATTGTACAACTTCTCTGTACTCGCAAAACACCTAGCCTTTGGTACCCAACAGGTCTTGGTTATGCCTTGTATATCCTCTTCTTGGCACCTTAGCTTTGCACTCCTTGTACACCCCCTTGGCAAGAAATTGTTGTTCTTTGTCACCATTGTGATGATCTGTGCCCCTGTGTGCCCTTCCTCAGGTACTCTTTCCCACACAGAGCTGTCACTTTGTGCTCAAAAAGATTACACCCTTATAATGGTCTCTGTAAGAATGGAATCGCCTTCTCCACTTTAACCTTAACAGTCTGTCAGGAACCATGAATCAGACTAAGACAAAATGCAGTAAAAATCACACCTTTTAAAATAGTGGTAAAAATGGTGCAAATAGTAAACGTAGTCAAAACATAGCCAGGATTCGGTATTCAAAGCGGGTAGTCAGTGCAAGCCAGTAAATCAGGAAGCCAGAGATCAGCATAGACGGAGACAAAAAACAGGATCAGGAACCAGAAGGGATGTCAGCCAGGCAAGTCTTTAACAGGAACACAGCAGAGAATCTTCAGATATGTTGACCAAGGCAAAGGCATGGGAGATATGAACCAGGCAGTTTAAATAGCCAGAAGGGGCTAGCTGACGAGCAGGAAATGATCACCAGGTGAGGCACTGAGGAATGATGAGTGCTACCAATTAACCGACAGCTGAGCACTGACAAGGGAGGGCTGAGCCCAGCCCTGACACAGTCATAGTTTTGCCTTGTACTTCCTGTACTTCCTTTTTCTTATGCTACAAGGGCACAAATTATCCTGGAAGCCATCCCTCTCCTGCTTCCCTGGGGCTCTTTTTATCTCTTTATCTGGGAATGTCATTCTCCCTCCCTATGTCCTACCTTGAAGGCATGTCAAACACGTATTCATCTGATTCACCTTATGGGTGGGCTCAGGACTGTCATCTATGACTGCCTGTGATGAATTCCATTGCCAACTGACCCCTCTCTTATTCAGGGTGGTCTTTCTATGTGATTCCTCCCTCCTCTGTACCTGGCTAGCTGTTCGTTTTGCTTTCCTTCCAGGACCTCTGGTCTCAGGGAATGGGTCGCTCTATCCCTACCTGAACCCATTCAACCAAGAGGTTGGGATTTTTGTGTTCTTGACAGCATCTAGCATCGTTCTTTCTCAAGGGTCACAGGGCCCCACTGTCTGTTTTTCAGTTCACGTTTTCAAATAGTTTTTTTGGCAGTTTTACTGTTTAAGCCTCTGCTGATCTCTGCTTCAACTACACGATGCCTCTGCTGTTTGCCTGTTTGGGTCTGCTTATCCTTCTTGTTCCTCTGTGGCTTGTTGCTACCCCTCGATTTATCACTTGGGGATGTCCTACAGTCTAAGAATCAACTCCTGTGTCCTGTGCTGTATAATTATGATCAGAAATTTGTTGTGCCTGTATATTCCATATCTAGGAGTACAGGACACAGCCCATCCCATGCTCTGTGATCTCATTACTGCTTGCTAAAAACAACTGGAGCCTCATGCAGATCCTGCTGCACACCTTTATGCAGGACATATCATTATAGCTGTGCTGTTTAAAGCCAGTCCATACTCCTATTACTACAAACATGGAATGTTCTTTGATGCACCATGGAACGACTACAAGGTTACCTCTTATACCCCTGATGAAGGAGCCACATAGTCTCTGAAACGCGTCAGCTGGAAGATACCAGATTGTATCATCATCTTGCTGTTTCAGTTCTGAAAAGGGGAGGGGGGTGTGGAAGCGACAACTCTGCTGACACTGTTATATGGTGAGGGTGTAATACATATACTTACTGGTAAGTCAGTTCAGATGGGGTGGCGATGTCCATCAGGGGTTGTGTTGTCCTGGGATGTGCTGGTGTGCAGGCTTCACTGGCAGTCCTTCACCTCAGGGAATGTTGGTACCTGGTTGAGAGAGGCTTAACAGCGGTGTCCAGTGTGTGGAAGCTCCACGCTAACCACCCTGGAACCCGGAAGCGGAAGTGATGTCAGCAGTGCACAGGAAATGTCCAGACACAGATAGGAGATAATACAGGCTACGCGCTCGGGGCTCACAGCTCCTTCTACTGGCCTGTTTGCTCTCAGGATGAGAGCGACTTAAATGGAAGTACAGGACATCTGACTGATGGGATGTGGGCGGGACGTCCGCGGCTGTGGTACCACAACAGCCAGCGGACCCGCATTATGAAAACAAGGATGTAAAAAATAAACAAATAAAGGTTGGTAGTGGGAAAAAATATGTTCAGAGTCAATAGTTTCATGTGCAAAAGAAAAAATGTTTTATTTAAAAAGGATCATTGATTTAATAAGCGACTATTATATAAAAAGAAAACTTTAATAAAAGATTGGTTAAAAAAAAAAAAAAAAAGTGTCACAAATGGGATTAAAAAATACATAAGGATGCATTGTTGGTGGACAATGGAGCACATTATGGGATAAAAAAGTAGAGAGGGATGGGGAAAAGTTTTTTATCCCCCCAAGTTATGCCATATCCCAGGGTAACAGAAAATGAACCCAGTGGGAAATGTCTAAAAAGAGGGGACAAGGATTGATAGTCAAGGATAAAAATATTGGTAAAAATAAATAAATAAATTATATATATATATATATATATTATATATATATATATATATATATATATATATATATATATATATATATATATATATTAGTAAAGGATATATCGATAAAAAATATGTAAAATATATATATATAGAGCGGGGGTCAAGCTACAATAAGGAGTGTGTCTCTATTTCTTCATTGAGTCCCCCCCGGCGAAAGAGTGCCCAAGGAATATATCCAGTACGTTTCTTGCTGACATAAACGTTTAAAAACGTTCTGCAGTCGGAAGGTCTCTGGGAATGGCCTCAATGACCCAGACTTTGAGGCCTTTGGTGGATTTTTGGTGTTCTTTCAGGAAATGGAGAGGGACACTATGTTTGTCATTGCCCTTTTCTATGAAGCGCCTGTGCTTGCCAAAACGTTGGCGTAAGGTGCGTATAGTCCTGCCCACATAAAACAGGCCACATGGGCAGGTCAGGCAGTATACCACGTATTCACTAGAGAAATTGTGGAATTCTTTAGATGGGTACTATCTCTAATGTATGATGGCAGGTTTTGGGCTAAGGGTTGGAGGAAGTGGTCTATTAGACTGAAGGGGGGTGGGATCAAGGAGAGAGGTTAAATAGGGAGAGGGGATGGGAATACCACCATCTGCTCTCTCTGCAATACAGTAGCTACAGCCGCCATGCCATTTGCATGGTAGGAGATTAGTGTGTTTGTGAGGCTTCAATTCAGAATCTACTCTCAATATCTCAGTTTGCATCCTGCACAAGCTGCTGGTATAACCAGGAGTCACAAAAAGTTGTGCAGGTATCCCATATAGCTGAAAATTAGGAGATTTTACCTAAGGTGGTGTGGATCAACTCCTCCATCCCAGCTATAAGATTTATACGGTGGCTCTTCTTTGAGTTTAAAGCCTGGCTATCCTCTTTCCTCCTTACTTTTTTTCTTGAACGGCTATGTTCCCTGTCACCTCACTACCCACTACTGGAACCTAGTTTTGTATACTCGACTACCCCTTTTCTATTTAAGGTTGCACATAACAACAGAATAGTATTACTTCTCACTGGTTTTCCGATGTGGGCAGTGTTTAACCAATTTGGCTGGGCTGTCTTCGTAGCTACTCCCTAGGTGACCTGTAATGGCGGTACTTCAACTCTAGTACAGTACCTTCTGTCTTGTATCACCAGTAACTAAGTGCCAAAGCAATATCATTTTTTTTATGTACATTCTACCACTTGTGGATGATTTGAAATGTACCACCTCTGTATTTTCCATATTCTTTGTATATGTAACATCAGTTATAAAACTTTAATAAAGCAAGATTGAACTAAAATGTAGTCGATCTTGTAAATTGTCTTGTTTCTCGTTGTTGTGGACAGCTAACTAGCCACATGTAATGCAGTTTGACCAAACATTGGCTCATCCAGGTCATGCTGTCATGCTCTAATTGGCAGTTTACACAATTTCTGGGAAATGCTTTAACTTTGGCACATTCTGCAGTTCATAAATGAAAAACAAATTCAAAGTGCACATGCAATATGCAAATTAACTAGAAACTTTACCTGACTGTATTTCTTTTTTTAACCAGTTTCTCTATAGCTAGCATTTTGATTGGCATCTGTATAATGTGGTTTGCATTTGTATATATAAATTTCTCGTTTCTCCAATCTGTTTTCCTGCAGCAAGGAAGAGGACAGTTCTAAAGATAAAGACAACTACCATGCAGCATCGGAAAGATTATTGGAAGCCAGCAGGCTTTCAAGTCCCAGACTTTTCATAAAGCACTTGACTGTAAATAACCGCAATGAGCAGGTTTACACTCTAGACCACAACAGTTGTGTTAAGTGGCTGAACGGGAACAGGAATTGGGCTGTGAAAGTCTGGAGTTATCATTAGCTCCATCTGAACAAGCAAATATATTATGCATATATTTTTTTGTCAGAACTGTAAGTAATCATTGTTAAATATTTTGAATCTAATAAAATAAAAGGACAAGAACATTCCGTTTAATGGTTATGTGTTTTGTTTTGTTTTTTTTACTTGTTTTTAATAGGCTTTAATTGTAATGTTCATGACTAGTTTAAAGGTTTATGTGATGCAAGAAAAAGTGAATAAATAATAGCCAAATATACCTGTTTTGGGGTATATATATAATTTTATTTTTTATTTTGTTTTCATAGGCTTTTATTTGCCATGGTTATGACTAGTTTAAAGATTTATGCAAAACAATAAAAAAGTAATGTATACCTAACTGCACCTGTTGTGTACTTTTCTTTTCTTTTTTCTTTTTTTTTTTTTTCTTTTATTCTGAATCATACCAACATGTATTGTATGAAATTTCTACACGTGGTGCCTGGAATTAGCTTATGAATATGAAGGTTCTGTACATGACAATTACTGATCAAGAATGTTATTACTTAACCACTTTCCGACCACCCTATAGCACATTTACTGCTACAGGGCAGCCGATCTGCGCAGGATCACATGTGTATATATAGGTGATCCAGGTATCAGGTGCAAGTGCACACCACCGGCGGTTCGCTCCAGCTGTGATTTTACACAGCGAGAGCTGATCAGCAGGTCCCGCAGATCCAACGTCCGCTGGCACTCTCTGATCCTTTTGCACACAGGCAAAATGGCAGTCTGCCTATGGAAACAAGACAGATTGACGTTCTATCGGTACAGAAGGCATGGATCGTTTGTTCCTGTAAAGCAGGAAAACCAATCCATGCCTTCCACTAGTAAAAACACCACCCCACTAAATTGAATCATCAGCTAGGCACACATTTAACCCATTAATTGCCCATGATGTTTACCCCTTTTCAGCCAGTGTCATTAATACAGTGACAGTGCATATTTTTAGCACTGATCACTGTAATAATGTCACTGGTCCCCAAGAAAGTGTCAGGTGTCCGATTTGTTTGCCGCAATAGCACAGTCCTGCTTTAAGTTGCTGATCCCCACCATTACTAATAAAAAAAAAAAAATTACATTAATATACTTGATAGTTTGTAGACGCTACAACTTTTGCGCAAACCAATCAATATACGCTTATTGTGATTTTTTTTTTTTTTTTTTACCAAAAATATGTAGCAGAATTCATATACTGGCCTATATTGATGAACAAATTTGATTTTTTTTACTTTTTTTTTTTTTATTGGATATGTTTTAAATTGTCGGTCGCTTTTTGTTTATAGCGCAAAAAATAGAGACTGCAGAGGTGATCAAATACCACCAAAAGAAAGCTCTATTTGTGTGAAAAAAACATCAATTTTATTTGGGTACAGTGTCGCACTACGGCGCAATTGTCAGTTAAAGTAACGCAGTGCCGTATCGCAAAAGAAAATGGCCTGGTAGGAAAGGCGGTAAATTTTTCGGAGGTGAAGTGGTTATTTTGGTATCTTGGTAATAGCAGTTAAAAATAGCATGAAACAAATTTAAGTGGCCCTAAAGCCATTAAATGATTCTAGATTTACTGCTCTAAGTTACTGCCATGTGTGCCAACTAAGGCAGTTGGTGAAAAGAGCACAATGACGAAACCTTTTATGGTAAATTGGTTTCTTAGGCTTAGCAAAGTATAATCTCCTGCACAAACGAGAATATGCATGTATAACATACCAGGGCAGCTGGGATTGCAACTTTTTCAAGCTCTATTACTTTGCTGTAACATATCGTTCACATATTTTATATAGAGCTGAAATTTGCCAATTTGGAATACCTGTGCCAGTTATGAAACCTTCTGCTTAATCTGCTGATCAGCAATTATTGATGGAAGAATCTGATGTCTGACTTTTTAGTATAGCAGTAGATCATTTTCCCCAGTAGCAAAAAGAGCACAACCTCTGCACCTGTCCACACATGACTTCACATACATCAGGGAACCTGGCAGGCGTATCCACACATCGCTGAACATGAGTCTGACCTGAAAACAAAGCTAGAAATGCTTTCTGAAAAGGATTTAATGTCTTTTACTTGCTCTGTCTTGTCAAAAAGATTCATGCGTTTTGTATGTGTACCTCAGCAGAATTCAAAATGGGGAGTGTTTGTAAAGAAAAGCTGTGCTGAGAAAAATAGAGACTGCCATTAATGACCCCTTTTTCTGAGCATGCTATTTGCCAGGCTGTCATGTTAATCCCCTGGCTGCAAAACGTTTTAAACTACAGACCTGAGCAAGTATGCAGATTAGGAGTCCTAATGCATGCTTGTCCTAGTTCAGTGATTTAGCCAGTATTAAAACAGATAGGCAACCAGCATTTTCAGAAATGGGTCAACAATAACAGTATGGACTAAATAATTTCTTAAAATCGGTTTTGCCTTCTTAAAGTAAATCTATACTGAGTAAAAAGTAAATCTATACTAAATCAATCTGAAAATGTTAAGTTGCCTGGCATCTGATCCAGTGGCTTAAATATTTTTATTTCCTGAACTGGAACAGGTATACAGATCAGCACTTCTAGCCAAACTTGTTTCAGGCTTATTCTGTGTAAATAACTCAAAAATGAATGAAGCCAGAGACAGCTATGTAACTAGGATTTTCAGGAGCTCACAAATTCCCAGCATCCTTATTTATTTATCTCTAGGTTTCACATTCATGGGGCGTACACAGGCATTTTAAATGCCTGGCTTACCTTCCAACACCCAGGGAGCCGCACGTGACATGTGCAGCTTACCATACAAGTAAAAAGCCAATGCTTATTTGCATCAGCGTCTACCCGTGCATGCTCGTCCAACATATTTTTTTTTAATACGAAACGCCCGCTTTCAGCAAAATATGCGCTTGCACAAATAAACATCGATACAAAGAAGCATTGGTGTTTACTAGTGCACGGCCACATACAGAAATGAACTTGTATGGCTGGATATATGTGGCCCGTGCGACTCAACATACTGGAAAGCAATCAGAATTTACTCCAGGCATCTAAAATGCCTACGTGAGCCCCGTGTGCATGAACCCTTAAAGTGTATTTCCACTTTTGCAGCCAGATTTGAATAACACCTACTTCATATTTGTTACATGTTCTCATTCACATAGCAAAACGTAAAGAAAATAAAGTGATTCCAGGTTTTAGTTACTTGCTGGCCCAAACAAACTATTTCCAATACTAAGAAATGTGGCTGCCGCCAGTGCTGTACAAAATGTAACTTTTGCTACTTACAGTATACAGCGCTGTGTTCCGGGAGCAGTATGGGGACATCCTGTCTGCTGAGCTAAAGCCATGTTCATTCTCAAGTATTGATACCAACATCCTGAAACGTGTCCTGTTGGAGTTCATACATTTTTCAGAGTCGTCCTTGGTTTTAACCCATGAGGCTTTCACCACAGTCATACAAGATTTTATTTGTCAAATTGCAACTTTAATTGCTGACTCTGGCCTGAGGGACACAAGCGTACCTCCAAATCTTCCCCTGCAGAATGATCTAATATGCCTGCATCCTTAGCCTCTGAGCCTTCATTTGCGGAGAAAATATCAGAAAAGTAGTCTCAACAATCCTTGCCTAATGAGGCTGTCTCTGAGGCATCGCAGGCAGCAGACATAACTTGGCTTTTATTGATGTGCGTACCAGCTTAAAGTGATTGATTGTAAATCTTTGTATTTACTAAAATAACAAATATGTTATACTTACCTGCTCTTTGTAATAGTTTTGCACAGAGCAGCCCCAATCCTCTTCTTGGGCGCCCCCAGGCGCTCCTGCCCCCCCCCCCCCCCCCCCCCAACGAGTGGCCCCATAGCAAGCAGCTTGCTATGGGGACACTTGTGTGCTCATTCCCCAGCTCCGTACTGTGTGTCCATAAGATGCAAAGCGGGGCTCGGCCCCGCCCCCCCCCCCCCCCCAATCCCTCGTCACTGGTTGTGATTGATGGAATGCAGTAAGGTAAAAAACCTTCTGCCTTTACAACTACTTTAGGACCCCTTTCGCACTGAGGTGGTTTTCAGGCGTTTTAGCACTAGAAATAGCGCCTAAAAACTGCCTCTTATTCATTTCAGTGTCTTTTCACACTGGGGCGGTACGCTTGCAAGACGTTAGGAAAAGTCCTGCAAGCAACATCTTTGGGGCAGTTTGGGAACGCTGTATACAGTTCTCCCAAAACACCCTGGCCATTGAAATGAATGGGCAGCGCTTCCAAAGCACCTGAAAAGCGTTTCGGAAGCGCCGCAACACGTGCATTTTTAACCCCTCCTTTGGGGGTAAAAGCTCCCCGCTAGTGGCCGAAAAGCGCCGCTTCAACAGCGCTAAAGTGCTGCTAAATAGAGCGGCACTAAAGCACGGGCGGCCCCAGTCTGAAGGGGGTCTTAAGATGGGGGTGCAGCATGTTGCTTTTACAAGTGCGTCTACCAGTCTAGAATCCCTGTAAGGCCCTAAGAGTACTAAAACTTCCTATATAAACACTATTTCCAGATGTTCTGTATCCTTACTGGAAAACTGGTAAATTGTTTACATCTCCCAAACATTTTAGGGTCCAAAACTTGTTTGAGGAGGCCTTTATTAAAATGTGGGCTGGTCCTGCAGCTAGTCTGGCAGTGTCCCATCCTAATAAAACTCTAATGATCCTTGTAAAGAATGTGCTAGTGATTAAGGATCCTATAGATTATTGGCTAGAGACACACTACAAAACCTTGTGTTCCTTGCCTGGCCCTGGATTGAAAGCTGCCATGACCAATTATGTTAGTCTATCAAATACTGAGGAGATTTAATAAACTCATAGCAAGGGAACCAGCTTTGCTCTGCACTACTTCTCTATTTGTGGAGTGCTTAAAGTTCTCATCAACAGCCCCGTGCAACTGTGTAGATGGGTTAATGGATGTCTCCTATCCTATCTGTGAATATGAGAACTCTTGGGAATGTTGGTCTGTGCATGTTCTTCAAAGGTGAACATCGTTTGAGCTGCTTTAAACACCCTCATCATGGATGTTATTGGAGTTAAGAGCACTCGTCTACCCGAGCAAAAAAAAAAACCTAGCTGTCAAGCTGTGAAAAATCACTCTTCTGCACCTCCAAAGGCAAATACAAGGTGGTTTCAACGCATTACAGAAGCGTGCTGCTGCCATATCCCTCTTAGCTTTCTGTCTTCCAACCTTCTGATGTCACTGCTCAGATTAGCATGCCTTGCTTTTCTTCTGGAGAAACCGATAATTTCCCCAATTCCTGTATGTGAAAGTATCAAGGATGTTATTCCAACCTTTTCTCAAATCCAAAACTGAAAGTTGGCCACCCAATCTTGTATCACAACTTCCTGAATGCCTTCATTCGGACCCACAGGTTCTGTATGGAATCCACTAGGTCTCTTCATCAGGGAGACTTTCTAGCCTTTGTAGACATCACGGATGTGTATTTGCAGTTCCCATTTGTCAAGGACATGAGCAATTTCTTCACTTTGCTGTGGGTCTCCAGCACTTTTGTGTCCTTGCCATTCTGTCTATATTCACCAAGGCTCCAGCCTTTGTGCTTGGCTTGTTACATTCTCAGGGCATCCCTATTGTGGGGACACCTGGACGACTTTGGCATAGATCCTAACCAACAATGTGAGACAGATGGTTCAGACTTTGAAAAGGGAGGGTTGGATCCTGAACCTTTAATCGGTTAGTAGGCTCCAACCCAGACTTTTGAAGTATCTAGATCTGATACTGGATACAGCCTAAGCCATAGTTTTTGTTTGCTTGGTGTGAGGAAAGAAACATACATCCCAGAGAAATACTAGGTGGGGCGAAGTGGATCGGGATTAAATCAAGAGTACTGTCAAGGGTTTACTCTCGGTGCTTGTGATCTTGTTGCAAAGAAAGCTAAAGAATCATTCTATGATTAATATGCTTGTACATCCATCTATGTTTGCATGGGATTTAAATTTGGTTTTTGCAGGTACCAAGGGCAGTTTTATGAAGTACTATTAGAGTATAACCCTTTCTGGTTGTGCTCCTTGTCACAATCATTTCTACAAGAAATGTGTCTGAACGGATGGCTATGTCCTGTAAAAAAAAAAAAAAACCTTTCTGGTCTTGCACACGAACAAGATGGTATTAAGGCCTGGAGCCCCTTTCCTTCCCAAGGAGATGTTGATCTTTAACCTTAATCAGAAGATTGGGTTTCCATCGCCCTGTCAGTACATCAGATTTCCTATCATCGTCAGGATGTAGTTTGAGCTGTGCCTATCTTGCCTTGCAGCCACTGCCTCTGTTAGAAAGATTGACTTTGTCATCCCTGATGGTCCCCATAAAGGGGAACCAGCTTTGAGTTCCACCTATTCAAGGTGACTTAGACAAATCTTCAATCCTATTGCCTTAATGTTCGTTTTCCACCCTTTCCTTTCAAGGCACACTCTACTAGCATGTTTCTTGGACTTTATGGCATTAGGCACCTGTTCTCCTGATTTCCAAGGCTGCCACCCAGTCTTCTGTTTATACATTCTATAAGTTGTTCCAGATGCATGTTCAAGTCTCATCTGATGCCAGCTTTGGGAGTAAGGTCCTTCAGGCAATTTTTTGATCTACTGGCAGTGCCCAGTTTGTTTATGGTTGGGCCCATTACCATTTTTATTTGCTTTGCTTTGTTGTCTTTGAATGCTGTGCCCATCATTGAAGGACAAATAAAACATGATTTTTGTATTGTACCGTGAAATCCTTTTCCTTTAGTTTATGGCAGGATACAGGTCCCACCTCTTTGTTTATGGTCTTAGGCCCCTTTTACTCTGCCGTTCCAATCAGGTCCTGATCAGAAGGGCCATTCATTCCTATGAACAGATGGGTGTAAACAGACCTATGTCTATTTATAGCTGTCTACCATTGGGTCTGCTAAAAGAAAATGGATGGGGATCTGTGTGAAAAGAGCCTTATTCTCAGGATGACTTAGTTACAAAAGTTAGGCATGCTGAGAATGTGAGGTGTTATACCAGGCTGGTCACTGTTTTTTGGTTACCAGTATCCAAATCCTCCTGTATGTTTCTGAATCCTGTGTAACTCCATGAACTCCAAGAAAAGGTTCTAAGGTGAGTTCCAAGTATCCTGATTATTCTCAGGATGATCACATGACAATCACTTGTCAATTTGAATAATGATTTTGCTGAAAATCCCTACAAAGCCACAGTTATGTAACTTGAGTAGCACCACAGTACTCTTTCTGTATATACAGGACAGAACTTTAGGATACGGCATTCATATATAGTTGTGCTCAAAAGTTTGCATACCCTGGAAGAAATCATGCCATTTTGGCATTGAGATTGAAAATAAGTCTGATCATTCCAAAAACTTTTTTTTTTTTTTTTTTAAAAGAACATGTTTATTCGTAATTATATCATATAAGTATGGTACATATCAAATACATAATCGCAAATAGGATATACATTATCCGTAAGCGTTGTGGTAATTGCTGCTTTAGACTTCTTTTCCCTATTACGGAAACACCCAACATCAAACTCGACATAGTGTGTTGTGGCAGAATGTGTAATTTGGAGTATCTTCCCCCCCCGTGTACCTCCAGTCACAACTAGCTATTCCACACAAGTGTCAATGGAATCTAGCCACCTGTCCCAAATCTTGTTGTACTTGGCCGGACAACCCCTATGTCTGTATAACACCTTCTTATACGGTAGTGACATGTTTATTTCACCAATACAGGTTTGGATTGTGGGAGAGATGGCCCTCATCCAGTGTTTAGCAATTACTTTCCTGGCACAAAAAAGAGTTTTGTAAAGGAAGGTAGCTAAAGACTTGTCAATGTTGACGTCCGGAAGTAATCCTAATCTGCACGGTTTGGGATCAAGCATGTACGGGCAAACCCATGTGGTCATGTAAAAATTTAATAATTTATTAAAATTTAATAATTTGTGCCCAGTAATTTTGAATATCTGGACAAGTCCATATCAAATGAAAAAATGAGCATTGGACATGTTGGGTTCTGGTTTGGAGAGAATTTAGCTAATCTTGACGGTGTGAGGTAAGATTTATGGATTACATATAGCTGAGTCAGGCGTTCGGAGAGTCTAGGTCAGTGGTTCTCAACTCCAGTCCTCGGGACCCACCAACAGGCCAGATTTTAAGTATTACCTTGGGGAGTTGCAGACTAGAATACTGCAATCACTGAGCATCAAGTGATATCACCTGTGATGTATTTCAGCTATCTTGCAAACCTGGCCTGTTGGTGGGTCCTGAGGACTGGAGTTGAGAACCACTGGTCTAGGTGATACCTTCTTGTCGTTTTCTAATATCTCATCTCAGTCTGAGTCATCTATTGGGCCTATGTCCCCCTCCCATTTGACTTTAGCTGTGTCTATGATTCTTGCCACCAAACGTGTATGTAATATGCTATAAAGAATGGATATTAGTTTAGCTGGGTCTGCTCCTATGATCACATCGACCATTGGTAACATTTGTGGGTTAGGGAATCCATCAGCGAATTGGGTATGAAGAGCATGCCTCAATTGCATATAGCTAAATAACATGTGGGGGGGTAATTCGAACTCTTCTCTGAGTGACTGAAAATTTCTTACACCCGTGGGGGTAATTACCTGGAATAGAAACATTATTCCTTTGGCAGCCCATGCTGTAGCACTCGGTAGGTACAACAGCTCTTTCATCTGGGGGTTGTGCCACAGGGGTGTGTGTGAGTGGAAGAAATCGGCCCCGATCAGTTTGAGCGCAATCTCCCAGATGCTTTTATGTTGAAGTAGTAGAAGGTTCCTGCCGACCCCTCCCGCCACTCCTGCCTCTAAATAATATTTGTAAAGGGGAATATCCAAAAACTTTTATTTAAGGATACTGATCATATGAAGCCATTTATTATCATATAGTTTGACTCCTTTTTAAATCATGAGAACCGAAATCGCCCAAATGGCCCTGGTCAAAAGTTTACATATCCTAATATGTTTGGTCTTAGTACAAACACACCAGGTGACACAGGGTAAAATGGCAGTTAAAGGTTAATTTCCCACATCTGTAGCTTTTTAAATTGCAGTTAGAAAATAATAAAATAACAAAAATAAAAAACTACTGACACCAGGGTTGCAAAGGTTGCACTTTTGACTGAGCCCTGGCGTTCTGCCACCTGAAGTTGCCAAGAGAACCTATCTCACCAAGACCTTTTAGAGTTGTGGATGGATGTTTTAAGACCCCTTTCACACTGGGGCTGCATTCGGCGTAAAGTGCCCCTCATTTTAGCGGCAGTTTACTGCTGTTTAAGCGACTCTTTTAACCCCAAAGAAGGGGTTAAAAGCTACCGTGTTGCTGCGCTTCCAAACGCGCTTTTCAGGTGCTTCGGAAGCGCTGCCAATTCATTGCAATGGGCAGGGGCATTTTGGGAGCGCTGTATACAGCACTCCCAACCTGCCCCAAAGATACTGCTTGCAGGACTTTTCTGAACGTCCCGCAAGTGCACAGCCCGGGTGTGAAAGCACCCATTGCAGAGAATTGGACGCAGTTTACAGGCACTATTTCTAGCGCTAAAATGCCTGAAAACTGCCTCAGTGTGAAAGTGGTCTTATGGATGTGATGTAACCACTTGCTTGCTGGGCACTTAAACTGCCTTCCTGCCTAGACCAATTTTCAGCTTACAGCACTCTCACACTTCAAATGACAGTTGCGCAGTCATATGCAACGCTGTGCCCAAATGACATTTTTATCACACAAATAGAGCTTTCTTTTGGTGATATTTAATCACTGTTGGGTTTTGAATTTTTTGCTAAAAAACGAAAAAAGACTGAAAATTTTTTGGGAAAAAAAGTTTCATCGTTTGTTATAAAAATTTAAAAACAGGTAATTTTTCTCCTTCATTAATGTGCCCTGATGAGGCTGCACTGATAGGTGGCACTAGTGGGCACAGATGTGGCTCTCTCTGTGAGGGACCGATGTCCCTCTGTCAGAAGCCGGTGATCGACTTTGTTTTTTTCTCTCACGCTGACAGCGTGAGGGGGGAAAAAAACTATTACCGATCTTCTGTTTAAATCACATGATCAGCTATCCACATGATCAGCTGTCATTGGCTAATAGACTCGGTGATCACAGAGTGCGCTGCGCTCGCTCTACAGGGAGCAAGCAGGCAGCTCATGCACGGAGGACGTCATATGATGGCCTCCCAGCAATTAAGGCCCGTGCTGTAGCCGTCATTCGGCTATAGGGTGGGAGGTGGTTAAAAGCGCTTTGTGACCTGTATTTTTATATAGGTCCATGTGCTAGGTGAGCAGACATTTCTGTTGCTGGTGGAGCACTGATTGCAATTGCTCATTCACAAGAAGATACTTACAAATTAAAGGAACACTTTTTAATCAGAGTATAGCATCAAGTCAATTAAACGCCTGGAATATTGATCTGGTCAGTTAAGTAGCAGAGGGCGTTGTTAATCAGTTTCAGCTGCTTTGGTGTTAATGAAATTAATAACAGGTGCACTAGATGGGCAACAATAAGACAACCTCAAACAGGAATGGTTTTACAGGTGGAGGTCACTGACATTTTTTTCCCTACTCATCTTTTCTGACTGTTTTTTAATAGTTTTGCATTTGGCTAGGGTCAATGTCACTACTGGTAGCATGAGGCGATACCTGGACCCTATAGAGGTTGCACAGGTAGTCCAACTCCTCCCGGATGGCACATCAATACGTGCCATTGCCAGAAGGTTTGCTGTGTCTCCCAGCACAGTCTCAAGAGCATGGATGAGATTCCAGGAGAAGGGTAGTTACTCTGGGAGAGCTGGACAGGGCCTTAGAAGGTCCTTAACCCATCAGCAGGACCGGTATTGGCTCCTTTGTGCAAGGAGGAACAGGATAAGCACTGCCAGAGCCCTACAAAATTACCTCCAGCAGGCCACTGGTGTGAATGTCTCTGACTAAACAATCAGAAACAGACCTAATGAGGGTGGCCTGAGGGCCAGACATCCTCTAGTGGGCCCTGTGCTCTTTTGTCATTGAACGCCAGAATTGGCAGGTTTGCCACTAGCACCCTGTGCTTTTCACAGATGAGAGCAGGTTCTGAGCACATGTGACAGACATGAATGGGTCTGGAGAAGGCGTAGAGAACGTTATGCCTGTTATGCATTGTTCAGCATGATCGGCTTGATGGTGGGTCAGTGATGGTCTGGGGAGGCATATCCATTGAGGGACGCACAGACCTCTCTACAGGCTAGACCAGTGTTTCTCAACTCTAGTCCTCAAGTGCACCAACAGGTCATGTTTTCAGGATTTTGCTCAGATGAAACAGCTATGGTAATTACGAAGGCAGTGAAACTGATCAAATCACCTGTGCAAAATAATGGTAATAAAAAACCTAAAAACATGACCTGTTGGGGTGCCTTGAGGACTGTAGTTGAGAAACACTGGGCTAGACAATGGCACCCCAACTGCCATTAGGTATCAGGATGAAATCCTTTGACCCATTGTTAGACCCTATACTGGTGCAGTGGGCTCTGGGTTCCTCCCGAAGCATGACAATGCCCGGCCTCATGTAGCAAAAGTATGTAGCCAGTTCCTGGAGAATGAAGGAATTGATACCACTGAATGGCCCCCACACTCGCCTGACCTAAATCTAATAGAACACCTCTGGGACATTATGTTTCAGTCCTTCCGACGCTGCCAGGTTGCACCTCAGTCTGTTCAGGAGCTCAGTGATGCCCTGGTCCAAATCTGGGAGGAAATACCCCAGGACAGGCTCCGTCGTCTCATTAGGAGCGCGTCCCAACGTTGTCAGGCATGCATACAAACTACTGACTACGATTTTGAGTTGCTGCAATTGAATTTCAGCAAAATCGACTACTGCTGCATCATCTTTTCACTTTGATTTTTGGGGAGTCTTTAAATTCAAATTGAGATCTGATGTTTTCAAAGCATTTCTTTAATTTTTTTGAGCAGTGTATATATAGCGATTAACATCATAGTTTATGTTTTTATCTTTGCATGTGTAATCACATATGTATAGTTTTGTTATTATTTTATATATTCTTTATGTTGTTTTAAGTAGTGTAACACTTTCATCATATTTATTATGAGTGTTTATTACACATACTTATGTTGTCTTGAGCAGCTCAACACATTTTAAATTTAGCTTACTCTGGTGTGGGAACACATTTTGTGTTAGCTGTAGATCTGCATTTTTTGTTTTATTTATTGAGTTAGTTTTTTTTTTTGTTGGCGCACAAAGTATTTTTTTTATATATTGAGTGGTTGATTGCTGTCTACGGCTGAAGAGACTCTGGTGGATCAGTGGTATGTCTGTAGCCTAATGGGGATCTGTCCATTGATGACATGAGTAAGCTGTCTGATAGAGTACACTGTCAGACGTGTGCTGTGCTAGTGGAGAGCATCCAGTGTATTGATGAAGAGCTCACTCTACCTTAATAAGCTCTCTCTCTGGTCTAAGCTAACCTCCAACACATAGTAAGATCCACTCTCCAATATAAATTTACAATCTGCTCTCTGTAGAGCATCAAAGTGATTACTCCATACTGTGTCCTGTATTTTATATTTCAGTCAGAAATTTCAGGACGCTGAGTCTACAGTGTCTGTATGACTGTTCTCTGCATAGTGCTGCCGAGAACCCTTCACGATAGGAGGGGAACTGGGTTACAAAGCCTTGACAGGTCACATGATTGGACCCTTCCCCTTCTGAAATATTTTGTTTCTCATTCAATAAAATGGATAAGGGCTTTATCCCTTGAGAGTCCAGAAACAAGCAAAGTGTAATGCACCTTTGAAAAGCACACTGTTTATAAATGTGCCACCATTTTTTTTTTTTTTAAAGCAGCAATAAGGCCATTATAAATTATAAATGGGCACATTCATGCTTTGGCATTCTTGTGTGTCGCATTAAGGCATGTTAACACATATTGTGTCACATGTTAATGTGTGTTGTGTTAAGACAGCCCATTCATTTTAAAGGAGCTCCCAAAGCACAAGAACGGACATAAAAACATAAATGCAGCATTTTTTTTAAGCGTTATCATGCGTTGTGGTTTGTTGCGACACATGCATCAGAGCTGCATTGCCTTAGTGCGTTGGGGTTCTATTCAATTCAATATGAATGCTACCACAATGTGCTAGTCCACATAATGTCTTGTTATAGACCATTTCTTCAAAGACAACATTTTCTCACAGCAATCTCCCATACCCAAGGTGCAGCAAGTGGGGTATACAGCTGGCCATAGAAGTGCATGCACATAGAACATATTTTCCAAATACTGAAGTTTCATGCTGAGGAAATAGGCCGTACACACATGCGTGTGTAAAATGCAGATGCACAGAGGCATTGGAATTTACCCGTCTACTTACCTGTGCACCTCAATCACAGGAAAATGCCAGGAATTTTACAGTAGACATATTTTTTGCCTGCAAATGTCTGTGTGCACAAGGCCTAAAACATTTTTAGTGATTCAGCCATTTAGACTAAAATGAGGGGTGGAAATACCTTTTAGAAATTATGTCAAATGGAGGGTGAATGGATATATACGCTTACAAACAAAGCTGATTATACACTATACAATTTAATTGTAAAATCTCCTTTACATAAGATCCTCCTATCTACAGTGAGGGAAAAAAGTATTTGATCCCCTGCTGATTTTGTACATTTACCCACTGACAAAGAAATGATCAGTCTATAATTTTAATGGTAGGTTTATTTTAACAGTGAGAGACAGAATAACAACAGAAATATCCAGAAAAATGCATTTCAAAAAGTTATAAACTGATTTGCATTTTAATGAGTAAAATAGGTATTTGATCCTCTATCAATCGACAAGATTTCTGGCTCCCAGGTGTCTTCTATACAGGTACGGAGCTGAGATTAGGAGCACTCTCTTAAAGGGAGTGCTCCTAATCTCAGCTTGTTACCTGTATAAAAGACACCTGTCTGCAGAAGCAATCGATCAATCAGATTCCAATCTTTCCACCATGGTCAAGACCAACGAACTGTCTAAGGATGTCGGGGACAAGATTGTAGACCTACAGAAAGCTAGAATGGGCTACAAGACCATCGCCAAGTAGCTTAGTGAGAGCATGACAACAGTTGGTGCTATTATTCGCAAATGGAAGATACACAAAATAACTGTCAATGTCCCTTGGTCTGGGGCTCCATGCAAGATCTCACCTCATTGAGTTTCAGTGATCATGGGAACAGTGAGGAATCGGCCCAGAACTACACGGGAGAATCTTGTTAATGATCTCAAGGCAGCTGGGACCATTGTCACCGAGAAAACAATTGGTAACGCACTACAATGTGAAGGACTGAAATCCTGCAATGCCCACAAGGCCCCCCTGCTCAGGAAAGCACATGTACAGGTACTTCTAAAGTTTGCTAATGAATATCTGAGGAGAACTGTGAGATGAAACCAAAATCGAGCTCTTTGGCCTCAACTCGCCATGTTTGGAGGAGGAGGAATGCTGCCTATGACTCCAAGAACACCCATCCTCACTGTCAAATTTGGAGGTGGAAGCATTATGCTTTGGGGGTGTTTTTCTGCTAAGGGGACAGGACAACTTCACCGCGTCAAAAGGACACTGGACGGGGCCATGTACTGTCAAATCTTGGGTGAGAACCTCTTTCTCTCAGCCAGGGCATTGAAAATGGGTCGTGGATGGGTATTCCAGCATGACAATGATCCAAAACACAGCCAAGGTAACAAAGGAGTGGCTCAAGAAGAAGCACATTAAGGTCCTGGAGTGGCCTAGCCAGTCTCCAGACCTTAATCCCATAGAAAATATGTGGAGGGAGCTGAAGGTTCGAGTTACCAAATGTCAGCCTCGAAAGCTTAATGACTTGAAGAGGATCTGCAAAGACAAGTGTGCAAACCTGGTGGCCAACTACAAGAAACGCCAACAAGGGTTTTGTCACCAAGTACTAAGTCAAAGGGATCAAATACTTATTTCACTCATTAAAATGCAAATCCATTTATAACCTTTTTGAAATGCATTTTTCTGGATATTTTTGTTGTTATTCTGTCTCACTGTTAAAATAAATCCCATCATTAATATTAGACTGATCATTTCTTTGTCAGTAGGCAAACGTACAAAATTAGCATGGGATCAAATACTTTTTTCCCTCACTGTAAGTTCCTCTATATGTTCTGGCACTCCTTGATCTTCATTCTCCTTAAAATCTTTAAAACAATTGACGCTATCCTTAACTCCTTTATTTTGGGGGTCTGGTAGACACAAACTGCCTTAACTCATTCTTAAAAATCCAACTACTTTAGGGGATATGGCCTTATCTGATTTCCACTCCTACTTACAGGTGTCTCATTTTTACCACTTTCACAAGACAGAGGCTCCTAGATACCAAACGTTAGTCTGTAGACAACCTAACAGTGGATCTTATTCTCCTCTGCAGGTGATTTTTAGCTATTTCAGATATTGACCTATGGGCTTCTAAGGGTGTGATATACCGCCATCAGGTGCTCACCCCCCACAGGAGTAAGACCCTTCCAATCCCTGAAGGAGGAGTGTGAGCTCCCTACCTTCATGCTTTTTAGATACTTGCAGTTACGCCACGCCCTACAGACACAATTTCTGGAGACCAACCCCACCCTGCGCACTATCCCTGACCACGATCTCCTCGAATCGCCATGCAACTCTGGTGACCCTGCCTGACTCACCCTCCCACCCCGCCCAACTTTTGGGAAGCAGGCTGGCTTTGTAGGACTCCACAGCATGAGGATTTGCAACAACCCCCCCTTTTGTGAGACATGAGGTGGTGGGCATACTGATGTACAGCGGCTATATGCTGCCCAGTGAATGCTATATGGGACTTGTGTGTTGAATCTTCACCGGTCTATATATATCCAGCGACATCTGGCTATAAACCTCCTGTTGTGGCTTATGACATATGCACATATGACTTATATCAACCTTTGTGTCTGGTTCTGCTGTTTATCTATAGACCCTATTCAAGATACAGCCAGCTACTCCCATTTCCATTCTGTCCTTATCTCCCCATCCAGCCTGCATTTTCCTCATTGTGGTTTAATTGAACATTCAGCCTCAGCGGCACTCTTTGTGGATTGCTACACACTCTGGAAGATTTCCAGGGTTTTGGTCTCTGTGGATTGAGTGGCATTACATTTGAATAATCTCATCCTTCTTATCCCACTGATTGTGGAAGAGCTGTGTATCCCCTTAAGGCCCGTACACACGATCGGATTTTCCGACGGGAAATGTTCGATGTCAGGCTGTTGGCGGAAAATCCGCCCATATGTATGCTCCATCAGACAATTGTTGTCGGACTTTCCGCCAACAAATGTTGGCTAGCATGTCTTCAAATTTTACGCCAACAAATGCGTGCTGTCGGATTTTCTGATCGTATGTAAACAAGTCCGTCGAACAAAAGTCCAAAGTACAAACACGCATGCTCGGAAGCAAGGAGAAGCCAGAAGCAGTCGGTCTTGTAAACTAGCGTTCGTAATGGAGAATTAACATTCGTGACATGGCAAATTATGAAATCACCAAATGCAGCGCAAAATTCTCTTCTTCTTTAATGGGATAATAATGAAGTTGCTTTGCTGGTGATACTGATGGAGTTATTGCAAACAAATTTTCAAAGACTTTTTTTTTTCTAATGATATCGAGAATAATATTATTATGCTTTTTTTTATTTGGGCAAGTTACCACAACACCATTATTCTGTAGGTTTTAAGATCAAAGATACAACTTTATTAGTGTCCCTTTTTAAAATGTAATTGCCCAGTCCCAAACTGTCATTTGAAGTAAAACACCTAGCCAAGTATTCTCCACATATTTTTTATTGTGCATTAAAAAAATTTAAAAATAAAATTAGACATGCTATTTGCCAATAGAACTTAACCAAAAAGTGCATTCTATGCATCCAAAAATATACCAAATAAAATCATTATTCAACCAAAAAAATAATGTCAAAGCAATAACTCCAAGGCCAATAATAAGACGTAGTATGTCACCAAGTTTGTAATTGTTGGCCAACAATTGTGTGACCGTGTGTATGCAAGACAAGTTTGGGCCAAGGCCCTTCGGACAAAATTCCACGGTTTTGTTGGCCAACAATCCGATCGTATGTACGAGGCATTAGAATTATTGCAGTGTGGACTGTAGTTGGTGGGTGTATGAGGTGTGCTGCCGGCAGGTCTCTGAGTTGTTTGACAACATTTTTAATGTTTGCATCAGTGGAAGTTTTTTGCATTAATTTATTTTAACAAATATGCAATAAAGTTGATTTTTTTAAGTCCATGGTGTTGCTTTATAAGGTTTCTTAGTGATCTCTAATCCCCATTTTTTTCAGATATTACTAGCTCAGACCCTCTAAATTAATATCAGTACTGTATAATGCTCTGCGTTCCCCCACCATTAATCAAGTAGCTGATAGGGCCAAATCCCAATGGTTAGGTGATGTTGGGTCTTTAGAGGACTCAGAATGGAATGAAATGTTGGAAAGCACGAAGCTAGTCTCGCCTAGACTCTCTGACCATTTGATGCAACTGTATATTATACACAAAGCTTACTTAACTCCAATAAGAATATTCAAATTCCGCTCTAACCAAAGTATGTTGTTCTCCTGATGCTCTGGTGAACCCTGTACTTTCTTCCATTTAATTTGGAGTTGCCCAGATATTCAGGTTTACTGGGGGCAAATTATCAAGTTCCTACATGACCGCATGGGTTCCCCACTTCAACTAGACCCTAAACCATGTATATTAGGTCTGCTTTCAGAAGTTGACATGGAAAAGTTTCTTTCCCTTTTCTGCACAAAACTCTATTTAGTGCACGGAATCTTGCAGCACGTCACTGAATGCAGGCAACTCCACCTACTTTTCTGGCTTGGATCTCAAAAATAAATGTCACACTGCCATACAAAAATTGATCTGCCTCCATAGGGGCTGTCCATCCAAATATAACAAAGTTTGGGACAGATGGTTGGAGAAGTCTGACACTTGTGATGCCTGATTCTACGTTTATGACCACATATGTGGACATTTTTCATGTTGAGTTTATCTCATAGTAACTAGTTTTGTAAATTGTATACTCCCAGAGTTTGCATGGTTCGTGATAGCACCTTCTCCTTATTTCCTCTGACGTGTTACACTTGAGAACTTTTTACCGTTCAGTTACACTGTTTTGTACCTGATTTAAACCCTTATTTTATCCCCTTTTTATTTTTATTGTACTGTACCTTGTTTTTTTTTTTTTACATTTTATGCACCTCATTAACTTGGTTTGTTGAAAGTAAAAATTCCCTTTACATCTACCATCAACTATGTAGTGTAGTGCAAAGGCCTGTCTGATTTGATATTGAATAGTTTGTTTAGGCTTGTCTTCACATTATTTAGTTCTGGTAACTCTAAAGGGTCCCCATACATGTTACAGTCTGACCAAGCAATCTTTGTACAATCAACTCACCACCCATGTTACAATCTGATTGTACAACCTACTTAATCCAATCAGTATGAATTACAAGAGCCTCTCTAATTTTAAACAAATTGATTGGATAGTTCAGGTAGGTCTTCATATCACATAATATTGGTAGATCTGAGGTTGTTTATACAGAGATTGTATTGTCAGATTGTAACATGTATGGTGAGCCTTAGGTTTGCCAAAATATGTAATATGAGGACCTAGCTAAACTATCCAACCAATCTGTGACCAATAAGGCAAAACCTTGTACTGCATAGTTGTTGAAGTAGATTATTTTTCTTTGCCTTTTTCTTTAATCCCTTAGCCCCGGTTCATACAGGGGCGGCACGACTTGCAGGTCGCCTCACTGAGTTCTAGTGGCATCCACGCCCCAATGAATTGTGATGGGTGGTTATAATGTTATGGCAGATCAATGTATGCATCCATTGGGCAGCGGACCTTTTGGTCCCAGCACAGTGATGAGCTGTCAAAATCAGCTCTCAGTGTCTACTAATAATAAAGAGACAACATATCTGATTCCCTGTGCTACTATGTGTAGACTTACAAAATTACAATAACCAAAAAATAGTATATCATGGGGCTTGCTGCTTGACACCTATATGTGTTCCCACATAGACCCAACAGTGAATAATACATTTAGTGAAACGCTACCCCTCTAATACTAAAAAACGACTTGACTTCAAATACATAATATCATCAAACAATACAACAGTGGCGATGACCCCAAAATGTCAGATAAAAGAATACCACTCAATATGTCATGCAAATAACTGATGTGATAGTATTAACATATGCAATATGTGGCAATGAGTAAAAATGAGTGAAAAACAAGAGTGATATATGACACCTTCTAGTGATACCACTCTGTGTGACAAATGCTCTAAGTACAAGTAATAAATGTGAAGTCCTTAACATAAATCCACTTCTGTGAATGCTGTGTTCATAAGCAAACAACTTGTGCCCCTCCACCGTTAACCTCATATACAGACCTTGTAAAGGTCCGTATAAACCTTCCCCTTAGGGAAGGTTTATGCTCGTGCACTCTGCAGTGTAGTGGAGCATCATGGGAAATGTTGTTCCAAAACATCTGGGGGTGCCAGGGTTCGCCATCACTGCCCTAGGCGTTCCGACTGGAAGTGGGAGTGGATAGCTACCAAAACTAGGCACCCACCCACACACACACTAAAAATGCCCAAAACCAGCTAGTTCACCAGCCATGTGCTTCTTGCCCCCCATATTTTTTTTAACCCCTATACACACCTCTTTCCCTGTTGTCTTCTTGCTGGTTCGATGACGTCACAGCAGATTCTTCTCCTTCTGGTGGTGGTGGAGTTTGTGCATTTTTCAAGGACTACGCAAACACTCTCATGATGTGTGAGCAGTGTTCAGTTATGGAGTTGTGATACCAGTCTGTGTGATGATGTAACCCCTGGTGGGGTGTGTAAATAGTAGGATGGGCTCACAGGAAATGGGCAGTGTGACAGAACGTTGTCCTGCCATGAAGAGGACCTCTGGAGCTGGACCGAGGAAGAAGCCAGGGACAGCTCTGGATCAAATAGAGGGTAAATACTGGGACTTTTTTTTTTTTTAAACAGGAGGGATGAGCTTTAAAATTAAAACTTGGGTTCTACTTTGAATGCCAGTTCACACAACAAAAACATCCTCCAGATCTTTTCTGGATGCATTTCTGCATGCGTGTTTTTAACACTTTTTTGGTGCTTTTTACTGCATTCTAGAACAGTTCTGTCCAGGAAAAAGCAGCATGTTGTACTTTTTTTTTATGGAACTCAAAAGCACTGGAATGCACTGTGTTGATGTGAACTATGCAATGGGAACCAATAATACCTATTTTCCATGCTTTTTTGATGCAGAAAATAGCACTACACTGCATATGGTATGTACCAGCCCTAAGGCCGAACTTCACCTAAAACTGGAAGCGACCCTGGCAGGTACCCAGAAGACTGTAGGACCTGTCCAAAAGCGCAGCGTGTCTTGCACATACACAGTGGGAAGTTAGCTGTGAAACACCAGAAAGTCACAGCTGGCTTCCCACAGCCAAAATGGTGGTGCCAGAGACCCGAAGACCGGTGAAGAACCAGCCTGGGTGAAGGCAGCTCTGGATCCCTGGACTGATAAGTGTCTGTATATTAGAAGTTAGCAGCTACAGTATCATACCTCCCAACCTTTTGAGATGGGAATGAGGAACACCTGATTCCCATCTCAAAAGGTTGGGCGGTATGATACTGTAGCTGCTAACAGGGGCGTAACTAGAAATAGCAGGGCCCCATAGCAAAATGTTGTATGGGGCCCCCCTGCAAACAGCCCCCCCCCCCCCCCCCCACAGCTGCCCTAGTGTCAATGCAGCGTGACCTGTGCCACATACAGCGTGACCTGTGCCACATACAGCATGACCTGTGCCCCATACAGCGTGTCCTGTGCCCCATACAGCGTGACCTGTGCCCCATACAGCGTTGCCTGTGCCCAATACAGCCTGGTCTGCCTGTGCCCCATACAGCCTCACCTATGCAGAGGAAGAGGCAAGCCACCCGGATCAGCAGAGAGCGGGATTGCCCGCTGTAATAGCTTTCATTTGAATTTCCCGTCTTCCCGGGGCTCATCGTCACATAGCCCCACCTCTTGGCCCGACGCCTTTGATGACGTTACATGTCCCGCATTGGATCGGCGTTCTGTCTATCAAAGGCACCGGGCCAAAAGGTGGAGCTATGTGACGTGAGCCCCGGGAACACTAGAAGTTCTAATGAAAGCTCTTACATCGGGCAATTCCGCTCTCTGCTGATACGGACAGCTCGCCTCTTTCTCTCCTCTCTCTTCCCCTGGCTGGGAGACTGTGCCAGCGGTGCTCTTATCCTCACTGGGCCCCACTCGGCTGCGGGCTCCATAGCGCCCGCATGGGTCGCTATGGTGGTAGTTACGCCCCTGGCTGCTAACCCCATTACTTAGCTCCCAACTGTCCCTGATTTGTAATAAAGTCCCTCTGTCCCTCTTTCCTCCTCATTTGTCTCTCATTGTGGTCTGATCTATATAGTTGTATTTAAAATGCACTTTTTATCTTTCAAAAAGTGTTTCCCAGTGCTAAACCTTTCATCCAATTTCTAAATTGCTGCATTTGAAAAATTCCAAAAGCCAATATATAAAGGAATAGTAGTGGTAAAAAAAAAGGACTTGTGGGTCTAATGAATCATCTTTTTGTATAATTCTTCTTTAACCACTTAAGGACCACCCACCGCATATATACTGCAGTAAGGAGGCCCTATTGCGCAAAACAATGTACCCGTACGTCATTTTCTGCACGTGTCACTGTGGGCACGCTCGTGCGCCAGCTGCACAGCAGGGAGAGCCGATGCACAGGGCCGGCAATCGTGATGTCTGCCCGCCACCTACGTTCGCTCTTCAGAGAGGCAGAACGGGGATTTGCCAATGTAAACAAAGCAGATCCCCATTCTGTCAGGGGAGTACAGTGTGATCGTCCTTTCCTAGTGATTAGGAACAGCGATCTCTCTTTACTCCCAGTCAGTCCACTCCGCCCACAGTTAGAAACACCTTCCTAGGACACACTTAAGACCTTGATCGACCCCTAGTGTTAACCCCTTCCCTGCCCGTGTCATTTATACAGTGATCAGTGGCTATTTTCAGCTCTGATCACTGTAATAATGTCACTGGTCCCAAAAAAGTGTCTAATCTGTCTGCCGCTGTCCCGCTAAAAATCGCTGATCACCGTCATTACTAGTACTACAGAGAAAAAAAAAACAATATTAAAAATGCCATAAATCTATCCCCTATTTTGTAGACGCTATAACTTTTGCGCAAACCAATCAATATATATGCTTATTGCGATTTTTTTTTTTTTTTTTTACCAAAAATATGTTGAACAATAAATATTGGCCTAAACTGAAGAAATTATTTTTTTTACTTTTTTGGGGGGATATTTATTATAGCAAAAATTAAAAAAATATTGTTTATTTTTCAAAATTCTCCGTCTTTTTTTGTTTATAGCGCAAAAAATAAAAACCGCAGAGGTGATCAAATACCACCGCTCTATTTGTGGGTAAAAAAGGATGTCAATTTTGTTTGGGTACAACGTCGCACAACCAGTTAAAATAACGCAGTGCTGTATCACAAAAAATGGCCTGGTCATTAAGGGGGTAAATCCTTCCAGTCCTTAAGTGGTTAAAGAAGAGTTCCACCTGTGGGGAAAAAAATTTCAAAGTCAGCAGCTGCTGACTTTTAATATATGGACGCTTACCTGTCCAGGGAACCTGCAATGTCAGCACCCAAACCGATTTTCGGATCGGCTGTCGGGTGCTGCCGCCACCATCTTCACAGCCAGTTCCCTACTGCGCATGCGTGAAACAGGCTGCGCTTTATAATTGGCCCGGTGGCGGAGGAAGAAGGAGGGGACTGAACTTCCGAGGGGCGGCGCCTTCTCCTGGGAGAGGTCCCTGTTTCCTCCCCTGCCCTGAAAGGTGCCGAATGTGGCACTGGAGGGGGGAATGAAGCAAATAAGCGGAGGTTCCACTTTTGGGTGGAACTCCGCTTTAAGGAGTGTGTGGCAGGGAGTGTGTCCTATGCCTACATACTTTTGCTAATAGGTGTCCATAGCTCCCAACTGTCCCTGGTTTCAAGGGATGCTTCCTGATTTGAAGCAATGTCCCTCTGCCCCTCTTCCCCCCTCATTTATCCCTCATTTTGGTCTTATCCATATAGTTGTATATAAAATGCACTTTTCATCTTTCAAAAAGTGTTTCCCAGTGCTAAACCTTTCATCCAAATTCTAAATGGCTGCATTTGTAAATTTTTAAAGCCAAAATAAAGGAATAGTAGTGGTTTTAATTAACCGTTTTTTTTTTTTTTTTGGTTAATTCTCCTTTAAGGGGGTGTGGCAGGGGGCATGTCCTATGCCTACATACATTTGCTAGTAGGCGTCCCTCATTCCCATCTCAAAATGTTGGGAGGTATGCTATTAGCAAACGTATGTAGGCATAGGACACACCCCCTGCCACGCCCCCTTAAAAGAGAAATCTGAAAAAAATGATTTGTTAAACCCACAAGTGTTTTTTTTTTTTTTTTTTTACCACTTCTATTCCTTTATATTGGCTTTTGACATTTACAAATGCAGCAATTTAGAAATTGGATGACAGGTTTAGCACTGGGAAACACTTTTTGAAAGATAAATAGTGGAATTTATATAAAACTATATAGATCAGATCAAAATTAGGGACAAATGAGGAGGAAAGAGGGACAGAGGGACTTTGGGGGTTATTTACGAAAGGCAAATCCACTTTGCACTACAAGTGCACTGCAGAGAAGTGCAGTTCACAGTAGATCTGAGGGGAAGATCTGAAATGAGGGGAAGCTCTGCTGATTTTATCATACAATCATGTGCAAGCTAAAATGCTTTTTTTTAAAATTTCCTTGCATGTCCCCCTCGGATCTACAGCGACTGCACTTTCAGTGCAAAGTGGCTTTTCCTTTAATAAATAACCCCCTTTGTTCCACATCAGGGACAGTCCCTCAAAATCAGGGACCGTTTGGAGCTATGCTGTATTTATAGCTACTGACTCCTAATTTTCTTTTTATAAATGGCCGAAGTTCCACTTTAATTTATTTTTTTTTATTGGCCTGTGCCTCAAATTACATAAAGAGGTTAATAGTACATGGTGAGGTATGTAGGATCCTCACAATAACTTGTATGAAATGTGTTGGATCGGTGAGAGGAGCTGTCATCATTCACAGTCTGTGTTTTTCCTACGTATCCATGCATCGTAAGTGATGCAGTGATTGCTTTTATCTAAATAAAGTTTTATCGAAACATTGTACACAAAGAGGCGTGCCGCTATGCGCCCCGGGATTGGAGGAGAAACGGATCACGTGGGCGTGTTGTCAGAGCAGCAGGAAGCCGTGTGTGGGAGATCAGAGACACACTGAGGAGGAGAGCCAGGACTGTCATGGATGTCACACAATGGTGACAGAAGGTAATGTGCTTTACAGAGAGGAGGGCTGACCGTACACAGATGATGAAATACTATTATTATAGTTATGTATGAGGTGTAAAGGGGAACACAAACTGGGGGGTGCCAAAATTGGAAATAAGTCAATTTTTTCATAAAACAGATAATATAACTTTGCTGGTTTTCTATAAAATAATTCCTCCTCTGTGTTTGCATTTGAAAAGGGTCCCCCCGGCCACGTTGATACACACCCCATTCTATAGGTTCCCCCTGTACCTCTCCATCCCCATAGGAGCCCCGCTCTGTACTGTACCACATCAGAGGGATGGGGGCTTTTCATTTTTTTTTTTTTTTTTTTTTTTTTAAATTGTATACCTTAACATTTTAGTTTTTAAATTGAACTTAAAGCGGAGTTCAATCCATTTAAAAGTCAGCAGTTACAAAAAGTGTAGCTGCTGACCTTTAATAAACAGACACTCACCTGTCCAGCGATGCTGGAGCCCGGAGCCTCGCTTCTCTCCTTCTCCTCTCTAGGATCGAGCCCGCACAAGTGCTCCCATTGCATGTGGATTCCTATGGGGGAGCCAGGATCGCTGGTGGAGGACACAAGAAGAGGAGATTCGGGGCCACTCTGTGCAATTCTATTGCACAGAGCAGGTAATCATAACCCTGTTTAATATATATATATATATATATATATATATATATATATATATATATATATAATTTTTTTTTTTTTTTTTATATATATGACGCTTAGATGTGAGTGCTGTTAGCTATTAAATCTTTGTGTCCTTCATTTCTGTGTAGGACGTGTTGGTCTGTTAAACATTGCAATGTCCTTGGCTGTGGCATGCGTTCAGTGTGAAGAAACAAATGTGACAGCAAGGAGCAGAGCTGAAGTGTGCATGGCCCTCTTCCTTCTAGTGACACTGGCTATAATCTCACATATCTCGCGTCATCGGTTGTACTAGAGGGAATTTTTTTTTAGTACACAATGGGGGTTGTTTACGAAAGGCAAATCCACTTTGCACTACAAGTGCAGAGTGCAGTGACTGTAGATCTGAGGGGGACATTCAAGGAAAATAAGAAAACAGCATTTTAGTTTGCACATGATTGGATGATAAAATCAGCAGAGCTTCCCCTCATTTCAGATCTACCCCTCAGATTTACAGCGACTGCACTTCCAAGTGTACTTTCAGTGCAATTTCTTGTAGTGCAAAGTGTATTTGCCTTTAATAAATAACCCACAATGTGTTGAATGTGTGATCTGAAAAGCAGGCTGGGCCAGCTTTATGTATTTGTTGCATGTTCAATTTAAAGTGTAACTAAAGGCAAAACTTTTTATTTATAACTTTTCGATTAGTGGAAAGGGATTAGAACCCCTGAAGGTTTCTATTCTTGTTTGCACTGATTCCCCTCTCTATTAATCCTGTTTACCGTTCTCACTAAAAGTGAAAGACATTTTGGGTTGTCCCAGAACAATAATAGAGGGAAAATCTGCAAATTGGGACATTAGTTCTGGTGACACACCTGAATTTCCCTCACTTTAAAGGAATTTCTTTTCACTTCCTGTTTTAGCTATGGGATACAATGTGAAGCGAAATCTCCGCAATGAGATACAGATGGCAAAACCTTACAGGGATTATAGCCCTCCCTTACTATATCCAAAATTAAACAAAAGTTTTGTCTATAGTTCTACTTCAAATTCTCACACATATAGCTGATAAATACTACTAAAAAAGATTTCTAACTAATAAGTGTTTCAGTAATACTGTGTGGAAATGTTGTGGTTTCCTATTCACTCCATTACATTATTAAGTTACGTTATGTCTATCCGAATCTCTTGTGCAAAGCAGCCTATGATACATTTTCCAGTCTGTCAGTCTGTTTTCAGAGTCAAAGGCATATTCAGAAGTTAACTGGAGGAAGGAGGGGGTTAAACTGTGGTTGTAGCTTTATTGAGAACCAGTCATGTTTGGGCTTGTACAGAATTTTTTTAGGCATTTTTTAATTCTCACCATGATGCAAGCCATTGATTTTACATTTTTTTAATTTTATACGCCACGCATAAGCCACAATCCTGTATCCACTAAATGTGACTGTGCATTAGATACACTTGACCCTAGGGTCACATCTGTGCGTTTCTGCGGGACGCATTTGCACAGGCACGACAGCCTATTCATTTCAACGGGCTGCCGTGCCTGCATTTCCTGCAGAAAAAGATGAATGCACCTTTTTCAAAACACAGCCCACAGGAAAACTGCATGGTCATTTTGACCATGCGATTTCCCTGCAGTTCCTGCACACGCACTGTGATTTTACATGTGTGGGGGTGCCATTGAGAATCAATTACAGCCCTGTGCATTTTCTCAGAGCAGCTCGTTTTCACTGCATGTGGGTACGTGAATCGCTGCGATTCCTGCACCCACAGCCACACACACACAGTTGTAAACCAAGCCTTAACCCTTTCACTGCCAGGTCTGTACTTCGTATAGACCTGACAGAAGGGGGGTTCACAAACAATCCGGTGCCTGCAGCCACCGGTATTGTGTGTAAGCCCTGGTTCACACTGACTGCGGGAATTAAATTGTGCGAGTTCAGCTGAACTCGGGAGCGATTTCAGAGACATCTGTGCATTATGTGTTTCTGCACAGATGTCAATGAATATCGCACCCCAAAATTCCCAGTACAGAATCTACTTTTGGAAATTGGTGCAGCGCCGCGAATGCATGCCAAATCGCATCAATGTGAACCAGGGTTAAAACTGACAGGCAGACTCCTGCCTCCACACACTCAGATTGCCTCCACACACCCCAGTACCAGCACCTCTCACCCCCAACCCCCCCCCCGCACATCCCTGCCATGTATTCCGGGCTCCGAGCTTGGAGGGGAGGGAAAGAGCCAACACATATCCACTCTTCTCCCCTTCTTGCTGTGACCCGGAAAGTGACGTCTATGATTTCACTCCCGGGTCAGTACCCCTGGCTAGCATAGCCGGGAAGGGATGTATTGCAATGTGATGTGCATTAAATTGCATTCAGTGGAGCCCAGAGGAGACATGCAGAATCTTTTAGACCCTGCATGTCTCAAAGAGAATCTGATGTGATCTCTGATCTAAAGAGAATTATTTTTTTTGTTTTTGCAAAAAAATAAAGTTACACCCAAGCACATAAAGTCGTCCCCCCCCCCCCAAAATAAAACTTTGAGACCCCCCACATATACAAACTCCTCCGTAACACTAAACTGATGACCTATAGGCTTTCAAAGCGTCACCCATAGTAACTATAGGGTACTAAAGTTTGTCGCCATTTCACAGGCGCAAATTTAAGGTTTGACATGTTGGGTATCTTTTTACTCTATACAACCTTGTCCTTTATATTTTTAATAATTTGGTAGTTTATTGCGTTTGTTTGCCCTAAAATTCACTTTTTAGTTTGTTTTTACTGAAACTTTGCATTTCCTAGACCTTTGCGGTAATATCGTATGACATAAAAAATTGGAAGTACCACTATTTTATTTTCTAGGGGGTCTGCTTTCAGAAAACATATAATGTTTGGTGGTTTTATGTAATCTTCAGGCCTAAATTTTTTTTTTTTTTACATGTGTGGGGAAAAATGCAAAAAATGGCTCTGGCAGCGAAAGGGTTAATCTCTAACCATCCTAATATAATTTGTTACCAGTATGATACTTACAATCTATATTGTCTTAAACAATGCTTCTTTTTTTTTTTTTTTTTGTGCAAATCATCTGTGACTCATTGGTTTCTTGGACTTCGTAGGTGCAAGCTTTATTTGCATACTATAAAATTATATTTATTGGTGGTTTCCTTGTCCTGTGTTCTAGATTAGTAGTTTCTATAAAAGGAAAAAAAAACTCACTGAAGCATATTTTTTTTTTAAATTTAATTAACATGCTGTATTTTATTTTTCTGTTGTTGAGACTTCTGCAGTAAAGTTTAATATGGATAGATGGGGACAGAAGTTGATACAGCAGATGGCAATAAATATCATTGAAGGGTGTAAAGGGGCACCTTCTGCATAGTAACAGAAAATAGGTGTTTTACAATATGTTTTTGAAAAAAGTGTTCTAGTGACATGACATATAGCCAAAAAATGTATAAAATTTCCTAGGGCTCGTTCACACTAGCAGTTGGAGGGGGTTATAAAACCCAGATCACTCTTCGGAGAGCAACTTAAGTGTGAATGAGCCCTTACAGTCATGTAAAAATTTTAAATAGAAGTATGGCCCAAAACTGTAGCGGAGAGCCGATCAGGGGCTCTCCTGATAGTGGGGTCTCCCCTGATAATCAGCACATTGATTATCAGTGCTGACCCATCAGCAGTGCCCACCTGGGATGCCCATCAGTGCCACCTATCAGTGCTGCATATGAGTGCCCGTCAGTGAAGGAAACATTTTATCTACAAAATTTTATAACCAAACCGAAGAAACCTTTTTTTTTTTTTTTTTTTTCCAAAGTTATCGGTCTTCTTCTTTTTTTTTTTTTTTTTTTTTGTTTAGCAACAAATAAAAAAAACCCAGTGGTGATAAAATACAGTAGGTGACTGCGATATTGTATCAATCTCGCCGTTGTTATCGGCGAGATTGACACCTTGCAAGCCCCGTCACGGGAGCCAGCGCCAAGCTGGCTCGCTCATCGGGAAAGGGAAAAATGTGTTTTCTTCCTTTCCCAATGAGCGACAAGCATTGCTGACATGTGTTTGGTATGAATCATGAGGGGGAACTCCATGCCAAATTTTAGATTAAAAACCGGCATGGGTTCCCCTCCAGGAGCAAACCAGGCCCTTAGGTCTGGTATGGATATTAAGGGGAACCCCCTACGCCGAAAAAACGGCTTAGGGGTACCCCCCAAAATCCATACCAGACCCTTATCCGAGCACGCAGCACGGCCGGTCAGGAAAGGGGGTGGGGACGAGCGAGCGCCCCCCCCCCCCCCCTCCTGAACCGTACCAGGCCGCATGCCCTCAACATGGGGGGTGGGTGCTTTGGGGAAGGGGGGCGCCCTGCGGCCCCCCCACCCCAAAGCACCTTGTCCCCATGTTGATGAGCACCAGGGCCTCTTCCTGACAACCCTGGCCGTTGGTTGTCGGGGTCTGCGGGCTGGGGGCTTATCAGAATCTGGGAGCCCCCTTTAATAAGGGGACCCCCAGATCCCGGCCCCCCACCCTATGTGAACGAGTATGGGGGTACATTGTACTGCTACCCATTCACCTGGGGGAAAAAGTGTCAATAAAAAAACACACTAGACAGGTTTTTAAAGTAATTTATTAGGCAGCTCCGGGGTGTCTCTTCCGACTCCTCCGTATCAACATCGGAAGAAGACGATGGAGAAGACCGGGCCAACGCTAGCAAAAGAGTGGCAAAAGAGCAGAAGATAGCGGAGGAGCCCGGCAGAAGAACCGGAGAGCAGGAGAAGAGAGCGGAGGAGTCGGAAGAGACCCCCGAAATCGGAAGAGACCCCCGGGGCTGCCTACTAATAAATTACTTTAAAAGCCTGTCTGTTTTTTTTTTTTTTTTTATCAACACTTTTTTTCCCCCAGGTGAATGGATAGGGGTTCGATGTACCCCCATACTCATTCAAATAGTGTGGGTGGCCGGGATCTGGGGGACCCCTTGTTAAAGGGGGCTCCCGGATTCTGATAAGCCCCCCGCCCGCAGACCCCGACAACCAATGGCCAGGGTTGTCGGGAAGAGGTCCTTGTCCTCATCAACATGGGGACAAGGTGCTTTGGGGTGGGGGGGCCGCAGGGCACCCACCCCCCCATGTTGAGGGCATGCGGCCTGGTACGGTTCAGGAGGGAGGGGGGGGCGCTCGCTCATCCCCACCCCCTTTCCTGACCGGCCAGGCTGCGTGCTCGGATAAGGGTCTGGTATGGATTTTGGGGGGACCCCCACGCCGTTTTTTCGGCATAGGGGTTCCCCTTAAAGTCCATACCAGACCTAAGGGCCTGGTATGGTCTTGGAGGGGAATTCCTTCCCACGCTCGCTGCAATTGGAAAATGTGCCTTCTCTATTGCAGATGTACAGTACCCTCTCTCCAAAACGCATTCTCGCGGGCAGGTACTGTACCACCAAAAGAAAGCTCTTTTTGTGGGAAAGAAAATGATAAAAATTTCATATGGGTATAGTGTTGCATGACCGCGCAATTGTCAAAGTGCGACAACACCGAAAGCTGAAAATTGGCCTGGCCAGGAAGGGGTGAAAGTTCCCAGTATTAAAGTGGTTAACCAGAGGCCAAGATGGCAGCTTCCTTGGCTGAAAATGATTGGAGGGTTTACTTCCACTTCAAGGGTATTTCTGTCACAGACAGTGTTGACAGGGGAATCAGCAATTGTCCTCTCCCAGCGGGGGCGGGTGGGGGAAGCCGTCACCACCGGGAGAAGACAGTGATTATTGCTAGCGGCTATAGCAGAAGCTAGCAATAATCACAAGAGAATCCTGCAGGCTGGTTGTACCCAAGTTGATCGATTTAACTTAATACAGTCAGCCTGCCCATTAACGGATTGAATCTCGGCCGTTTCAGCAGGGTTCGGACCATGTATAGCTGGCCTAAGCCACTGGAATAGTTCCACTGCTTGCTTTAGCCCGGGTTCACACCTATGCGAATTAGATGTGCGTTTCCGCACATCTAATTCGCATAGCAGGAGAATGTGACCGGCTCCCTATGGTGCTGCGGGCTGCCTAGGGCTAAAGCTCCAGGTGTTGTTGCAGCCTGTGGTGCTGAAGGCTCAGGAACTGTGGCTCGGATGCCTGGACTGCTTGGAGCTAAAGCTGTTGCTTAGGCAGCTGAGCAGTGGGGCCGTTGAGCTGAGAATTTGGCTGGAGGTGGGAAAGCTGAGGTTCAGGTGCACAGCACTGCCAGTGTGCAAACTGGTACTAGCAGGCAATTAACTTCTACTGCAAAAAAAAAAGGTGGGGGTTATATTTGCCCTTATCTTGCCTTCATATTTACTTCCCACTGCCCACTCCACCAACTTCTGCTGTCTTGACTAGACACTACTAGGAGTGTCATACTCCTGGTCCCCTTCTATGTGCTTTGGTTCCATCCCCTGTCCCCTGTCCATGTCAGTGTTGTGATATGAGACTGGCTGCTTTAAAGTGATTGTAAATCAGGGGTCTTCAAACTGCGGCTCTCCAGTTGTTCAGGAACTTCATTTCCCATCATGCCTAGTCATGTCTGTGAATGTCAGAGTTTTACAATGCCTCATGGGAAGTGTAGTTCTGCAACAGCTGGGGGGCCATAGTTTGAGGATCCATGTTGTAAATGATCACCTTCTGAAACAACTTATTCTGTTTAAAATAGAAATGAGAGGCAAAACATTTTTGTATAGATATAAAAAACATAAATACATTTTAGTTCCCTTTTTTTTGTAAGTGATCACATTCCCTCTGTTCCCAGCTGCATAAGAGCTGTAGCAGGGAAAGCAACAGTACACGGATCTTCCCAGTCAAAGGCTGTGCAGGTGGGTGTCAGGAGAAGTCTGATCATTGGAGGAGAGCACACTGAGTTCCCAGCATAGCTAGAGAACTGACCAAGCTGTGCTTTCATGCCTTATGTGGTCAGTTTTTAATAAGAAAACAGAGGGGACTGGCAGGAACACCAGGGATTTCACACAAAGGAAGCAATACATATTCTTGATGAAAAAAGCACAAGTCCTTCTAGTTCATACAAAGACAACAGGATATGTTTTCATACAAGTACATGGTACAACAGGCACATATCAGAAATATGAAACATTGGGGTAACAAACACTTTAACCACAGCACATGGTGTGGGACCCGGCATTCAAAACCCAAGGAATGTGTCGGATGCAAAAATATGTAAACAAAAAATGGTCATTATCTTTAAAACCTCACCACACATAACATCGTAGATATATTTGGTTTTTCAGGTTGCCCTGTTAAAAATTCAGCCGGAGTAAGGAGATATTCTGTGTGCAGTTATCCTTTATCCCCAGGACAGTAATTTTATGCTAGGCTTTCTACATTAGTTTCAGCAGCGCTGAAGAATTGCCACCCACTGCAGTGCAATGTATAGAGCTGCTGTGCACAAAAAGCTCCTGTGTCTCCAGATGCTTGCTCACATTTTCTGTTTTCTTTTGTTTAAGGTTCTTCTTTGATTTCTGCATGCTGAGTTACACTGTGAAACTGACATGTTTGGTGGTTGCAAAGCCACAAAGAGGTAAGAACTCAAAGCTGACCTCAATCATTCATATTTCATAGAGGCCTGTCTTGAAAATCACATAGAGTGACACATTGCTGACCTGAAGGTGACTGTAGAAATAAACCATGTTTAACTATACACTCACTGTATTCTGATCTCTAAATATACAATTACATTATTTTGTTGCTTCATTGTAGAGGGAATTCTCAAGAAAAAAAAATAGAAATTCTTGGACTGGGGAATAAAAAGGAGTGTTCCCAATCTCCTACAGCTCTTCAGTGGACCCATGTCACTGATGCTAAAAGCTGAACTCCAGGCAGATAAAATAACACTAATTCCTGCAGCTATAGGTTAAAGTGATTGTAAACTCTGATCCATTAATTGTACCTATAGGTAAGCCTATAATAAGGCTGACCTATAGGTCCTTTAAATATCTCCTACACGTGTACCATTTAGGAGATATTACTATATATGCAGCCGATGACATCATCGGCTGCATGCGCTCCTGAAGGAACGGGCACCCGTGCCTTTCCTTCAGATTCCTGTGCCGCAAGTGGTGGCTCCCCCACGCATGCGTGGGAGTGACATCACATGGCTCCGGTCAGTCAAGCAGCCGGAGACCGCGGACCCAGACGGAAGACGGGTAAAGCTGGATGTGGCCTCCAGCCATGACAACGCATCGGTGGAGGGCTTCGTTTGCAGGTAAGTTTCACATAATGTGCTAGTATGTGATGCAATCATGAGCGGAGGAGGGAAAAGACCTGGTTGTATTAGCAGAAGTAGAGAAAAAATGGTTATGGTTGTGGTAATGGTTATGTTAATTGTTATGTTTGTGGTTCTGATAATGATTATTTTATGGCAATGGTTATGTTATGATGATGGTTATGTTCTGTTCTGTTATAGTGATGGTTATGTTTGTGATGTGTTGTTGTTGTTCTGTGTTATGTTGTGTTGTGTTAATGGTTATGGTTCTGTTCTGGCAATGGTTATGGTTCTGTTCTGGCAATGGTTATGGTTCTGTTCTGGCAATGGTTATGGTTCTGTTCTGGCAATGGTTATGGTTCTGTTCTGGCAATGGTTATGGCTCTGTTCTGTAATGGTTCTGTCCTGGCAATGGTAATGGTTCTGTTCTGTAATGGTTCTGTTATGGTAATGGTTATGGTAATGGTTCTGGTAATGGTTCTGGTAATGGTTCTGGTAATGGTTCTGTTCTGGTAATGGTTCGGTTCTGTGCTGGTCTGGTAATGGTTCGGTTCTGTGCTGGTCTGGTAATGGTTCGGTTCTGTGCTGGTCTGGTAATGGTTCGGTTCTGTGCTGGTCTGGTAATGGTTCGGTTCTGTGCTGGTCTGGTAATGGTTCGGTTCTGTGCTGGTCTGGTAATGGTTCGGTTCTGGTCTGGTAATGGTTCGGTTCTGGTAATGGTTCGGTTCTGGTCTGGTAATGGTTCGGTTCTGGTCTGGTAATGGTTCGGTTCTGGTCTGGTAATGGTTCTGTTCTGGCCTGGTAACGGTTCGGGTCTGGTCTGGTAATGGGTCTGGTCTGGTAATAGTTTGGTGCTGTTCTTTTACTTCAAACATCCATGGGTATACATACAAAAAAGTTCATGCACCTGTACAGTTTCAAGCAATACTATGCTCTTTCTCAAGCCATGTGTGAACCACTGTTGATCAAAACCATTAAAATAGATACAAGAAAAAGGGCTTGACAGGTGTCTCCCATTTGACTAATTATACAAATCAAACAATAATTACAAATGAGTAACGTGGGCAATCCGCGCTACCGCCAGTGAGTACTAATGAAAAAAATATATGAAATTATATATGTAAATATAAATGCAGTAGGTGTTAGTATTAAAGTGACGGTGCTGCAATCTAAAAAAAAATTGAATATTCAGCTTGGAAGTATAGGAAATGTGAGAAAATAGATGCGCAACCCAAACAAAAAAATGAGTTAATTATGTGCAAAATAGAAACACAAAAAGGTGCAATGTATGTCTCGTCAGAACAAAACAATCAACTAAGAACATATACCAGCAAACTAAAAAGAATTATCTGAATTAAACCTATGTTAGGATATGTGTTGAGATAAAAAAGTGAAATAAAAAATATACTAGTAAAAACAATGAAATAGGTCCATGGAGTGTTCTATAGTCCAATATAAGGATCAGTAAAAAGGAGATAAGTGGAAAACCCCCCAATAAGTCCTTTCCAGAATGTAGTCCCACACTATAGCCAACAGATAAGGAATGCCGCATGACCGCTTACCAGAACCGTAGGACCTCTGTTACGGAGGTCTAGTGGGCTAGAAGGCTTCTGAAACCTGGGAAGGAAACAAGTCTTCTCTGTTAGAGATAAAGATTTTGAAAGCCCCCATTCCTACTTGCCAATGTGGGTCCCACGGAGCATAGCGGAACCAGGTTTCACCGTTGGAGGAGAGGAGCCGGACGGACGTTTGAAACTACCGCCCTCGCCAGAGTGTTTCCCTTTGTCTGTGCCCACTAGACCTCCGTAACAGAGGTCCTACCATTTTGGTAAGCGGTCGTGCGGCATTCCTTATCTGTTGGCAATAGTGTGGGACTACATTCTGGAAAAGACTTATTGGGGGGTTTTCCAATTATCTTCTTTTTACTGATCCTTATATTGGACTATAGAACACTCCATGGACCTATTTCCTTTTTTTTACTAGTATATTTTGTATTTCACTTTTTTATCTCAACACATATCCTAACATAGGTTTAATTCAGATAATTCTTTTTAGTTTGTTGGCATATGTTCTTAGTTGATTGTTTTGTTCTGACGGGACATACTTTGCACCTTTTTGTGTTTCTATTTTGCACATAATTAACTCATTTTTTTGTTTGGGTTGCGCATCTATTTTCTCATATTACCCATAATTACAAATGAAGCAAGGAAGAAAAGGTGTATCCAAAGTAATTGGTTGTATAACAAATTTTCCATTCTTTAAACGACGTTGTATGCAGTTTAGACATGGAAAGCACCCATTTCTTTTGCTATCTAAAAAGGTTCTCTTTACCTCACTCTTCTGACCCTGAAAATCCATATTTACTCGCATGTCAGGTGAAGTTTTTTTCTATGGTAAGTTTTTAAGAACACTACTTGAAAGTCCTCAATCTCTGGATAAGATCGCTGCAGCAAGGGCCAGTGTATTTTTGTATGATCCTAAAGATCTCCACACTGTACCCATGATACTGCATAGAGAAGGGCAAACATTTTCTCTGTCTCTACGTGACACTCCCCGATCGTCGGACTGATCCATTTTCTTTTATTCCCGTTGTATAATTTTTTCTGGATAATCCCGATCTCGGAATTTTTTTTACACATTACATCCAACTACTTAGCACATTTTAATTTATTATTCCGCGTACACACGATCGGACTTTACGGCATACTTTGCCCGGCGGACTTTTCGACTGACTTTACGACGGACTTTCCGAATGAACAGACTTGCCTACACACGATCAACCAAAGTCCGGCGGATTCGTACGTGATGACGTACGACCGGACTAAAACAAGGACGTTCATAGCCAGTAGCCAATAGCTGCCCTAGCGTCGGTTTTTGTCCGTCGGACTAGCATACAGATGAGCTGACTTTTTCGACCGGACTCGAGTCCGTCGGATAGATTTGAAACATGTTTCAAATCTAAGTCCGTCAAACCTTTGAGAAAAAAAAGTCCGCTGGAGCCCACACACGATCGAATTGTCCGACAGACTCCGGTACGCCGGACCAAGTATGCCGGAAAGTCCGCTCGTGTGTACGCGGCACTACTCACAATCCTTGTCACTCTGTACAACTGACTTCTAATGATGGACTTAAAAACGTGGTGAGTGAAAGCTGTCTAATAGCAGGAGCTGATTCCTGTCAGTGGGTTTCACGTAGAGATTGGATTCAATCTACCCTCCTTTCATGTACAGTGGGTATAGAAAAGAATCATCCCCTTTAAAGTAATCACATTTTGTTGCTTTGCAGTCTGAATTGAAGACAGACACCGTCTTTGTTTTATCCAGCTGTATTTTTTTCAGTGCAGCTTATAACATCCAAGTGAATGATTTAACTCCAACATGTCAGAAAAACAAAATACAAAAACAGAATCACTGAGTTGGAAAAAGGATCACCCCCTTGTGCCAGTATTTTGTTGAACCATTTTTTGCTTTAATTACAGCCTTTAGTCTGTTAGGATATGTCTCTGCTAACATTGCATATCTAGAATTTGCAATATTTGCCCACTTTTCTTTGCAGAACTGCTCAAGTTCAGTTAAATTTGATGGTGACTATTTGTGGACTGCAGTCTTCATGTCATTCCACAGATTTTTCAATGGGTTGTTTAAGTCTGGGCGCTGACTAGACCATGCAAGGACATTCACCTTTTTCTCTTTCAACCACTGTGTGGTTATTTTTTTCTGTGTGCTTTGGGTCATTGTCATCTTGGAAGGTAAACCTTTTTCCCATTGACAACTTTCTAGCAGCAGATTTTCCTCAAGCATTTATTGGTATTTTGCCCCATCTATTTTACCAGTGCCTGCTGCAGAGAAATACCCCCATAACAGAATTTTACCACCTCCATGCTTTACTGTAGGAATGGTGTCATTTGGATGATGAGCTGTATTGGATTTCTGCCAGACATATTGGTTGCTGATGAGGCCAAATAATTAATTAAATTTTAGTCTCATCTGACCATAACACCTTATTCCATGTGGCCTTAGAATCTTCAAGGTGCGTTTTTGGCAAAGCTCAGTAGTGACTGCATGTGGCCTTGAGGAGTGGCTATTTTCTTCCAACCTTCCCATACAAGCAACATTTGTGGAGAATTTGTGATATTGGTGTCACAGGCACACAATGACCGCTCTTTGTTATGAATTCCTTTAACTTCTTCAGAGTTGCTGTAGGCCTTTTGGTAGTCTCTGACCAGTTTCCTCCTGGCCCTTTCATCCAGTTTGGAGCGACGTCCTGATCCACGGAGGCACTTTGTCGCAGTAAGTGGGCTTAGCACTATATGACCATATAGTGTGACCAAACCCCCATATTTTTTGAATATGTTCAGGTGTTTTTAACTAGCCTTGCAGGAAATGTCATTCTTGAATGTGTGCGCTGTAAAATATTTTGTACTGATCCACGGAGGGTCTGTGTTGTACCAAATACCTTCCACTTCTTATTAATAGACTTCACTGTGCTTCTAGGCATTGGTAAAGCCTTTGAATTTTTTTTTGTATCCCATCTCCTGACTGTGCCTGTGCGCAACTTTATCCTGGAGGTCTTTTGACAGTGCCTTGCCACCCATAGTTGATTGTTTGCTTCAGTTGCACTACCAGGGACTGAAATGCTCCAGGAAAGCTCTTTTCATGCTGAGCTAATCAAAATGACCATAGCTAATCACAGCTGGAAGTCCAATGGCCTTGTGTGTCATTGAGAAGGTGATTAGCTACATTTGATAGAGTGTACAAGTCATTTGTAGGAGGGGTGATCCTTTTTCCAACTCAGTGATTCTGTTTTTTAATTTTATTATATGTATTTTTTTTTTTTTTTTTTGTCATGTTGGTGTTCTATCTTTCACTTGGATGTTATAAGTTGCACTGAGTACATACAGCTGGATAAAACTAAAACAGTGTCCGTCTTCATTTCAGGCTGTAAAACAGCAAAATGTGATTATTTTTAAGGGAGGTGATTCTTTTCTATACCCACTGTAAATCAGTGTCCAGGAATGCAACCCTAGACCCTCAAACACAAATTTTAAACTGTATATACTGACTGAAACTATTTAATACCTCCTCAAAAAGATGAAGGTTTCCAACGTCAACCCGCCAAATAGCAAACACGTCATCTATATAGTGCAACCATATTACAATACTTCTTAAATATATCATCCAAAAAGGTGTATTTGTTCTCAAAATCCTGCATATTTGCACATGCGAATGACGAGGCCATGTTAAAACCCTTCACAATGCCTTGTAGCTGTAGATAGTAGTTTTCCTGAAAAAGATAAAAATTGTAAGTCAAAACAAAATCCAAAGATTTTTCAAATAACAAAATCTGAGCTGGTGTATATAATTTGGCTAATCGGCTTAATTGATGATTGGCTTAATTTCATGGCCACTGCAAAACCCATTCCTCTTGGGTAGTATATAAACTATTTACATCCCTGGTAACCAAGATCTCATCTCCATTATTTCTGGGTAATGATATTAAGTTCTGCTATGGTAATGGATATGTTGTTATAGTTATTTTATGTCTGTTGTGTTTAGATCCACTTTAAATTTGACAGTAACTATGAATCTTAACACTGTCCACATACTTGTGTGTTTTAATGCATGTCTTTTTCTTTCAGGCTGTGTTGGGGAAAGGTGCTTTTTGCATATCTACTCCAAACCAGGAACCTCTCAGGTGCAGATGCAGTCAATGCTCTAAGACCTTTCTATTTTGCTGTGCATCCTGATTTTTTTGGCCAGCATCCAAGAGAAAGAGTAAGTACAATGACATGCACTCTCCCCACATTTTGAACATTGTACACAGATTAAGGACTCTTAAGCACAAACTATTGAATGTGTATCTGTTTGACTTGGCTTGTTACTGCAGCTGTGCTGCTTACCTTTGCCTTATTGGTAAACCTGAACTGTTAGGCATATGGGGCATAGACCAACCGGGACATTTGAATATATCAGAAGAATTTCTTTCTCATCAGATGCTTATTGATGTGACCTGTGCCCAATGTGTATGTGACAATCGACATGATGTTGATATTCACTACAAACGCTCTTACCCAATAAATCTTACCAAATAGGACAATGCAATGTCTTCTGTTTCCTCTGTGTTTTTCATTTTCAGCCTAACACAAGTTCACTGCACGTGGTTTCTGCTCACCCATTCAAATCAAATAGATGTGTGATTACTAATCTAACAAGGGGCTTGATTCTCAGTGAGCAAGTGTGCTGTTGATTAAAGCAGTGTTTGGGAACAGGATGAATATCTATAGCAGACTACACCAACATCCCTTGCTAAAGCTGTTGCACATTAAACAGATAAGTTCTGTTTCTTCAGACAAAAATGGACACCATAATCAACAACTGAAGTCTTCAACAGATAATCATTTCAATGTGTATTGCAGAATGTTTAGCACCACCAGAAAGATGGTTTATGGTGTGTGTGTGTGTGTATATATATATATATATATATATATATAATATGTGTATGTATGTGTGTGTGTGTGTGTGTATATACAGTATATATATATATATATATATATATGTATATGTGTGTATATGTATGTGTGTGTGTACACGTTTAGGGATCCATGGTCCAGTTCAGGTCTTGGTCCTCTACCTTTAGGCTAATTTAAACTCACCCGAGACAGACAGCCAGGGCTCTTGGCCTGGGAACCTCAGACAACTTCTGTCTAGGAGAGCAAAAGGTTGGTAAAAGCTATTAAGCTGTGTATGGGGAAGCTGACAAGCTGTAGGCTTGCTCAGCCTGGTAGATAGGATTTGTAAATATTGTATAGTTAGTGCCGAGACACGGCTAGGTTTTTGTTTGGCTATTTTTGTTCCTATTTGTTTTTGGAACACTGTACAGCACCTGTATATAGACTTGTTTGTCACTACTTCACTGGATTTGGTATCTGTGCCTGAAAGACTGCTCATCCCAGGGAAGCTTTGTACCTGCTACCTGTCCTCCCCAGGTTACGTATGGTGGAGAATGCGGGCAGCAGTAGTAAGTTACTACTTAAACGGCCAGTACCTAAAGTGACAAAACATGGAGGAAATCCTCAAACAAATGGTGTTATCCAACGCTGCACAACAGCAAACAAATGCATACAGGAGCAATCGCAGAGGCTGTTTGAACAGCTAGCCACTGAGTCAAAAGAGGATAGGAAAACCCTGTCTAAGGTTGTGGAGACACTAGCACAGTGGTCACCTGTTAAAATTAATGATATTGGAGACAAGCCCTCAGTCATCCATGTGGGTTGATTTCTTTCCAAGATGACTGCAGATGATGATCAAGAGGCCTTTCTGCTAACGTTTGAACACACCGCTGAGAGAGAAGGTTGGCCTAAAACCCAGTGGTTAGGACTGGTTGCCCCCTTGCTTTCTGAAGAATCGCAGAAGGCCTACTAATATCTGGAGTCAGCAGAAGCAGGAGACTATGAGAAGGGCAAGCAAGAAATCGTGGCGCGAATCTGTGTCACCTTTGGCAGTTCGAGCACAGCGGGTCCATAACTGGTCCTTCCAAGACGAGAGGCCCCCAAGATCGCAGATGTTCGACCTAATCCACCTGGTGCAGAATTGGCTACAGCTTTCTGGGCCACAAATAGTGGAGCGTGTGGTCATGGACCGATCCCTGAGGTCACTACCAGTTCCCCTGCAGAAGTGAGTGAGTCAAGGAGACCCCAAGTCGGCAAACAACCTGGTGGAGCAATACTTTGCTGCAGAGAGCCTGGTCACCACCCCTACAGCCGCATGGACTTTCCACCCAAAGCCACGGTCTCCCCAGGCAAGACTGTTCCAGGGGAAGTGGGTGGTAAGCATGGCAAGGAGATGGGGGGTGATTTTTGGTGCCAGGACTGAAGTTTGGTGTCCCAAACAAGGGAAGCCACTGCCTGTCAGCAAACCAAACTGGGGCAACATCAGGTGTTTCCGTTGCCACGAGCTGGGACATGTGGCAGCAAACTGTCCATGGACAGATGAACCCATGCAGTGTGATGTATCTTATAGAAGGCGCAGTCTATGTTTGCTGCTGTTTCATGCGCTGCAGCGCCAAGTGTAGGAAAACACATGTGCCAAATGACTGTGAATAATAAGCCTGTTATGGCATTGCTGGACTCTGGAAGTCTGGTGGCTTTGGTTAAAGCTGAGATTGTTGAAACTGTAAATTTTCATGTTAAAAAAGTTGCTGTGTTCTGTGTACATTAGGATACCCAAGAGTATCCTATAGCCACCGTTAACTTTAAACCTGACTTGGGTACGGTGACCCGTCTGGTTGGGCTTGTGCCCCACTTGGTACACAAGGCCATCATTGGTAAGGACTTCCCTAAGTTTTGGGAACTGTGGGATCGTCCCAACGCTGTTGCAGTACCTGACTTAGTGGCAGAGCCAGAACTCCTGGCCGGCACCGACAATGTGGGTTCAGGGGACTCGTCTCGGGATTTTCTGGGTTTTCCCTTCTCGGTTATGGCGGGGGAACTGGAGGAGCCTGGGAAAGTCCCCACCGCCAGTGAAGGTGGACAGCCGTGTGCTGACTCTGAGGCTACGTTAGAGTTTGCTGACCTTAATGTGAACAAGGAAAACTTTGGTACTGAGCAGAGAAAAGACCCTACCTTTGCCAGGATGATTAATGATGTACCTGTCGAACCAGGGGACAGGCCCTGTTTTCCTTATTTCAGCAGCAATGGGGATTTACTGTATCGTGTATGTAAAAAGAATGATGAAATTGTTGAACAGTTAGTGGTCCCCAAGCCATACAGACAGGTGGTGTTGTAACTTGCCCATGGGCACTTGCTAAGAGGTCATTTAGGGGTTGAGAAAACCACAGAAAGGGTGTTGTGCAGGTTTTACTGGCCAGGGATACAGAAAAATATTGAGAATTATTGTCAATCCTGTGTCCCGTGTGTCAAATGTCAGCCCCACTACCCCACTTCCGAAGTCCTTTAGTGCGCTTACCCATTATTGAAGTGCCCTTTGAGAGGATCGCCATGGACCTGGTGGGCCCACTCCCTAACTCTGCCAGGGGTCATCAGCATATTCTTGTAATCATGGATTAAGCTACCCATTCCCTTACGCACTGCATCTGCTAAGAACATTGCCAAAGAGCTGTCCATGGTGTTTAGTCGGGTTGGGATCCCTAAGAAAGTCCTTACAGACCAGGGCACCCCATTTATGTAACTAGGGAGTTGTGCAAGTTATTTAAGGTGACACAGTTGCGAACCTCTGTGTACCACCCTCAAACTAATGGCTTGGTGGAACGCTTCAATAAAACATTTAAAGAGCATGTTAAAGGTTGTTGTCAGAGATGGGAAAAACTGGGACTTCCTGATTCCATACTTGATTGTCATCAGGGAGGTTCCCCAGTCCTCTACGGGGTAAATTTTGTTTCTTGAAAAATCTTACAAACAACAACTTGTATACAATAAAACCATAATAAATAAATAAAACATATTTACAAAATAATTGAATATGATTATTCAAAACAAGAACATAATAAATGGTACAAATCAAGTTTCCACAATAACATTATTATCTTGTATTTTTTAACCTCAAGGAGGTTGGTGTTGGTGTCCCTTGTTAATTTGATCTTGTATTTTTTAAATGTACCTGCCTACTCACAAACTGTCCTTTTTGTAGAAAAACACATAGGCAAGTATTTGTAAAAATAAATTTATTCTGGGTAACAAAATAAAGAGGTAGGCAACGCTGGAGAAACTTTTGGAATTTGTGGCCTTTTGGCCCCCAGGGCAGACATCAAGTCTGTGGAAAATAAAATTTTTAGCTTGAGGAGTCCATATAATTTGGTGCCCAATCTGGTCCAGGACTCCCAGAGATCAGGACCAGCAGCAGATGATATCTATGTCCCCAGGAAAGCAGGAGGCTTAAAAGCACGAATCATCTGTCACCAAACTTCTGCTAACATGAGATTAGCAGAAGGAGCCCAAAGGGTGGCGCACTGGCTATTGAACTTCCTTTTTCTATTCCCGTCGTACGTGTTGTATGTCACCGCGTTCTTGACAGTTGGACTTTGGTGTGACCGTGTGTATGCAAGACAGCTTGAGCGGACTTCCGTCGGAACTCTATTGGAAAAACCTTCAGAGTTTTTTCCGACGGCAAAACCGGTCGTGTGTACAGGGCATTAGACATAGCCAACGAATCCTGGGAGGGGGAGCAGACACCCCACAAAAGTGCCATTGAGCATATCGCTCAAATGAAGGACAGGATTGCAGCAAACATGCCGCTGGTAAAAGAACACTTACTGCATGCCCAAGCAGCCCAACAGAGAATATACAACAGGGGGCCCAACTCCGTGTTTTCTCACCTGGTGACAGGGTCCTGGTGTTAGTTCCCACCGTTGAGAGCAAGTTCCTGGCTAAGTGGCAGTGTCCCTTCGAAGTAATTGAAAGAGTTGGGGAGGTCAATTACAAAGTATATCAACCAGGTAAAAAGGAAGCCCCACATAAACCTGTTAAAGCCCTGGAAGGATAGACTAGCATTAACTGCGAGGTTTCTCTCTGTAATGCCTAAGGGTACTGAGTCCCCTCTGATCCCTGAGGTCACGATTCCAGACACCCTGTCGTATTCCCAAAAACAGGAAGCTAGGGAGTTCATGATAAGGAATAGAGAGCAATTTTCAGAGTTACCTGGCACAACTTCAGCAGTTCGGCATGATATTGGGGTCCGTGTCAAGCTCAAACCGTACCGAATTCCCGAAGCTAGAAGAAAGGACATCAGTGATGACGATAAAAGGATGTTGGAGCTAGATGTCATTGAGGAATCCAATAGCGACTGGTCTAGCTCCATCATGTTAGTCCCAAAACCTAATGGCACTTGGAGGTTCTGTAACAACTTCAGGAAGTATAATGCAGTGACAAAGTTTGACACCTACCCAATGCCCAGGGTAGACGAACTTATAGACTGACTTGGCAAGGCCCGCTATCTGACCACTTTAGACATGACAAAAGGTTTTTGGCAAATACCCCTGACTAAGACTGCATTTGTGACCCCGTAGGGTTCATTTCAGTATAAGAAAATGCCTTTTTGGTTGCAAAATGCCCCCGCAACATTTCAGAGGGCCATGGACAGGACCCTAAGATAAGCAGCAGCCTATCTGGATGATATAGTGGTACATAGCACTGACTGGGAGTCTCACTTACCCCGTGTCCAGGCTGTCATTGATTCCCTCTTCAAAGAAGGTTTACGGCGAATCCCAAAAAATGTGCCATTGGTTTAGAGGAAGCCAGGTATTTGGGCTACACTATTGGCCATGGAGTCGTTAAACCACAAGTAAATAAAATAGAAACCATCCAGGAGTGGCCACGTTCTGCAAACAAGAAGCAGCTCAGGGCCTTTCCTGGGATTGCGTGGCATTATAGAAGGTTTATCCCGAATTTTGCAACTATAGCTGAGCCACTGACAGACCTTACGAAAGGGAAAGATTCTGTAATGGTGAAATGGTTCCCAGTAGCAGAGGAATCTTTCCAAGTCTTGAAGAATGCTCTTTGTGCACAGCCAGTACTGTACAAAAGATTTCTCCAAAGATTTTTTTGGTTCAGACGGATGCGTCTGATGTAGGTATCGGGGCAGTATTGTCACAGGTACACAATGGGGAAGAACACCCCGTCGTGTACCTAAGCAGAGAGCTCAATGACCATGAGAAAAAGTATGCAGTCATTGAAAAGGAATCTAAGTGAATGAAGTGATTTTGTGCAAATAGTGATATAAGATTCAGAATAAATTATCCCATATGGGATATAAAAATAAAGAATATTTTAAAAATAAATAAATTGTGTATTAGATGTCTATCTACAATAACCATATACAAATGATATGTGTAGATGATGTAATCTCAATCTTGCCGTGTATACTCAAACAACATCCTTAATATACTCATGTGCAATTGGATGTGTATCACCTTGTGTAAGCCGAAAACCAAAATCAAAAAGACACAGAAAAAAAAACAGCTTCAAATTTCAATAAAATAGTGACAACAAAGTCCAGTAATTGCTACAGTGAATGGGGAGTGGTGAAGTTCTGTGGCTGTTAGAATAGGTGGAGATGATTATTCATATATAATCCTGTTGTGGCTCTTTTAACAGTCTGGTCTCCCAGAACTCTTACCTCAATGCTATAAATGGCAGGCAATCACCATCTGGGATATCCACTGACTTCCCTGGATAGTCGGTGTGATCTCTCTGAATGGTGGATTTAACAGTAATCCTTCTAAGGGTGCAGCGGTATGTTGTCAGATCAAATTGGTATAAGGAGGTACCTCAGTGTAAGAAAGGGGACAAAGAGGAAAAGAAGCCTCCAATAGTGTAGTATGTCAGGGCTAAAAACGTGTTTATTTATACATAATAGCGTGGACTCTTACACAGAAAAGTTAAAAATAGCACAGGGAACAAAATAGGCGTCGTTCCTCGCCTTCTTCCGGTCACGGCTCTCCCGGCCATTCCCTACGCGTTACGTTGCCTCTCACAACTTCTTCTTGTGAGTTCCCTGTGCTATTTTTAACTTTTCTGTGTAAGAGTCCACGCTAATTTTTTTAGATCCTTAGAGAGTTTTTTGCCATGAGGTGCCATGTTCAACTTCCAGTGACCAGTATGAGAAAGTGAGAGCAATAACACCAAATTTAACACACCTGCTCCCCATTCACACTGTCACGGAACGTCCCACACTCCGCTTGAGTGCTTCCGTCAGTATACCACTTCCTTGTAGTCTGGATACAGATATTCCAACCGCTCCCAAGCATAAAACAAGACCAGACTTGCTTAGTTGCTAACATGGACTAACGCTTTATTTGAGATCTCACACAAATATATACAGCAGAATGACTAAAACCTAACCTAATTAACATGAGCTAATTTACTAAATCATTTACCCAGACCAGATGACTCAGAGACATGACCTGTAGGACACAGACTTGTGGGCACCGAGCTTCACACAGTAGTATAAACACAATAGCAGGAGCTAATTACAATTAGCAATACAAACAACAATCTCCCCCCTCCTCAGCCTAGTCATCAACAGTTTGTCTCCTAGCCAGTCCTGGAGGCTAATGTGATCAGCTCTCACAATTAACAGGTTGAGTTCAGAATCAAACAAACCAAGAATAGTCTCTACATACATCCTGGGAGATATTGTGGACAAATATTACTGTCCCATTTTAAGTAGTCCAAGATATATTTTCTCACTCACCCTGTGCCAGGATAGCACAGGGTGACTTAGACATAAGAGGTGTATGGGGAGCTGAAACAAGGACATCCCCTACTTTCCAAGGGATTCTGAGTTCCACGGGCCCTCCCGTCACACACACCTGATACCTTGTAACAATAACGAGTCATATGACACCAGGGAGGGAAAATGGCTAATTGGGCCCAATTTGGACATTTTCACGTAGGGGTGTACTCACTTTTGTTGCCAGCGGTTTATGGCTGTGTGTTGAGTTATTTTGAGGGGACAGCTAATTTTTCACTCTTATACAAGCTGTACACTCACTACATTACATTGTAGCAAAGTGTAGTTTCTTCAGTGTTGTCACATAAAAAGATATAATAAAAATATTTATAAAAATATAAGGGGTGTACTAACATTTCAGATACTGTATGTCAAGTAAAAATGCTTTAAAAAAATATAATTTATTAGTTTGCATTTTTTGAATTGATTAAAAAAAAAAAAAAGAAAAGTGAGCGAGCAGGCAGAAAAATCTAAATCAAATCAGCATTTGGTGCATCTACCCTTTGGCTTCAATCCAGTATCAATTAATTTAGGTATACATAGTGCTTGTGCACACAGTTTTTTTGAAAGAACTTGGCAGATAGGTTGTTCCAAACTGAGAAATACAGGCAAATGCCTATTCATCATGCCATACCATCAGGGAGGCGTGTGATTGGCCCCAAATATATTCTGTAGGAGGACAACCCCAAACATACAGCCAACATCATTAAGAACTACAGTGCCTTGAAAGTATTCATACTCCTTGAAATTTTCCACATTTTGTCATGTTACAAGTGGCACATCATTTTGAAATGGAAGGAAAACGATAAATGGGTTTTCATTTTTTTTTTTTTTTTACAAATAAGTATCTGAAAAGTGTGTTGTGTATTTGTATTGAGCCCCTTTTACTCTGATACCCCTAACTAAAATCTAATATAACCAATTGCCTTCAGAAGTCACCTAATTTGTAAATGGAGTCCATTTAATATCGGTATAAATACAGCTGTTCTGTGAAGCCCTCAGAGGTTTGTTAGAGAACCTTGGTGAATAAACTGCATCACGAAGGCCAAGAAATACACCAGACAGGTCAGGAATAAAGTCGTGGAGAGGTTTGAAGTAGGGTTAGGTTATAAAAAATATCCCAAGCTTTGGGCGCATGCGGCTGATCTCCTCGCTCCATGCTGCCTGAACATTCCACCTCGGCTGATAAGGTGCAGACTTCACCCCAGCACAAGCTGACCAGCGCCGGAAGCTGCGGATACCGCCAGGCTCCCGACGGACATACCCCGAAACTGCCAGCGATACTGATCCCAATTGGAGTCCACTGCCACAGGAAAAGGCAAGGGCAAGATGGCACCCAAACCTCCTGAGCCAGATGACTCGTGGCTCTTCGCAGCGGACCCTGCTTCTCCAACGGACAGCCTGCACCAGTTTCCAACTGACCTGGTAAGCCCCATGACCATAGACTCGGACACTCTGCTTAATAAATTTTGCTCTATATATTTGCGAGATGAAATTACTATGGCCTCTCGCAAGCTCTCTGCTGACCTGGTAAAGGGTCTTAAAGGGCTAGTTCACCGCACTAATCAATTGGAGCATCGCATGGACTTGGCTACAATAGTGTTGGAGGGGCATGAGGAGGAGGTTGATGGACTAAATGCTAAACTTGAGAGTCTGCAGGATAAGCTGGAGGATGCAGAAAACGGGGCCCTCAGAGATAACCTCCGCATCTGCGGAATCCCTGAGGTCATCAATGACTTGCAAGGTACTGCTACTGCCTTCTTTCAGGAACTTGTACCTGAGATTCCCCATGAGCCTTTGGAATTTGATCGCATTCACAGGTCCCTTGCCCCTAAACCAACCGAGGGCCCTCCAAGGGATGTTATTATTAAGTTCCACTATTATTGTACCAAAGAGAGACTTCTGCAGGCAGCAAGGGACCGCCAAGACCTCTCCTTTCAGGACGGCTCCCTGAAACTTTTTGCAGATCTCTCCCTGGTTACCATCGCTAAAGGGAAGAACCTAAGACCTTACTTGCAGGTCCTACAAATGCAAGGGATCAGGTACAGGTGGGGGGGGTTCCCCTTTAAGCTTTCGTTTTCCCACCAAGGCCGCCAGTTCAATGCCTCTTCTCCATCTGTCCTGTGGTGGCATTTTCAGGAACTGCAGTTTGACCAACCCCCTTCCCAAAAGGAGAGGCCATCCTCATCTGCTCGTCAGAGATTCTCTCAGCCGTCTTGTAAGTCCTCCCAGCTTTCTCAACATGGCTCTCAAGCACTCCGCTCTCTCCAAGCTCAGTTGTTTTCAGGATATGGCCACAGGATGACAGTTGATTAAGTTTGACTGGAATGTTTTCTTTTTTCTTCTACTTTGAGTCTGACACTCCTACCAGACCAACTGCCCTCATCGCCCACCGTGGACCCTGATCCACATTCTCTCACTAGCCTTATTGAGCTGGGGCCTGGGTGATCTAAGTACTTTTTCTTGTACCTTCTATTTGCCAAATGTCACCCACTGGCTCCAAATAACCCCTATCCTTAACCCCCCCCCCCCCCCCCCCCCCGTTTTTATTTTTTTTTATTCATGAGTGGTGTTTATGCAAGGTTTATGCATGAAGGCAGACCCGGGCTTTAACGCTCAGTGCCTTTTTTGATCTAGAGCAGGGATATGCAATTACCGGACCTCCAGCTGTTGCAAAACTACAAGTCCCATCATGCTTTGCCTCTGGGTGTCATGCTTGTGGCTGTCAGTCTTGCTATGCCTCATGGGACTTGTAGCTCTGCAACAGCTCGAGGTCCACTAATTGCATATCCCTGATCGAGAGCGATAGTTACCTTGTTATGGTCACCTTTCCTTGATCAGGTTACCAATGTAGGTTTACTGATTGTGTGCGGGCTGCCCTGGGCGTTGGCAACCAATCTTAGCTGAATAGTTATATCATTTTGGTTATGACACTGTTCTCTCTTTTCTCTGCTGTGCCTTTTAACAATCTTTTCATATATTACGTACCTAATTTTTTGTTATGAATTTGACTTTGAGCCCTGGTTAACATTGCAGCGATTTGGCATGCAGTTTGACATGGCGGCTATTGCCGGCAATGGCACCATCCGAATCAGTGTGACGTCGCAAAGATGTTTCTGAAATCGCCCCCGAAGTCAGGACTGACATGCGGGAATGAATCGTGCGAGTTCAGCTGAACTCACACGTTTTCATTCCAGCTGTCAGTGTGAACCTGGGCTAAAAGATTGCCAAGTGGTTCTGAGGGACCACTGCTCCCCCCCCAGACGTGCTGGAACTTTGCGAGGACAACAGTCTTGGCCAACCTCCGTCCCCCAGTGGGCCTTTTGTCCCACTACTAGTTACAATTATGTTGTATAGACCTTTTTTACACCGAGTATTACTCTGCCTTTTTATGTTTTGTTACATGATCCTTTACTCTTGTCTTGATTCTCTTTCTCTCCCACTCTTTTTCTCTCTTTGAGTCCGCTAGGATTGTGCTCGGAGGAACCATTTCATATTTTCTCCCCTATTCACTATGCGCTAAATTGGTTGTCCCTGAATGTACAGGGCATGAATTCTCCTCAAAAACTAGTGAAAGTTTTTAAATAACTCAAGAGGCAGCAGATAGATATAGCCTATTTGCAGGAAACCCGTTTTTCAACAACCTCTAGTCCTAAATATTTTGATGCTAAATATCCCCAGTTTTTTATGGCAACTAGCCCGACTAAGCAAACCCCTCAGGTTTTCTCTTCTCTTTTTCCTTTTCTTTGGGTTCCTGGAGGACTGGGCTGACTTCTCAGTCAATAACCGGTACTATAGAAGGGACTGACTGCACCTAAATGAGGAGGGTGCAGATCAGCTGGGAATGAAGATGGCCAAAAAGTTAGAGGGGTTTTTAAACTAGGTGATGGGGGGGGGGAGGGTCCAGAGGTAGAGATAGTCACCGCGGAACATATTCCAGAGGGCAGTTTGGGGGGCATTAGTGGTAGGTTGACCAAAGCACAAAAACCTAAGGTAAGTATAGTAGCAAGTTCTAGTTGCAATCTCGGAACACCCAATGCGAAGATAATATGTGACCGGTCTAAACTACGTGGCATGTTAACCAATGCCAGGAGCCTGGCGGACAAGATGGGTGAACTAGAGATACTGTTGTACGAGGAGGATTTGGATTTTGTGGGAATTTCAGAGACCTGGTTCAACAGCTCATGATTGACTGCAAACATTCAAGGGTATAACCTATATCGCAAGGATAGAGAGGTTAAAAAAGGGGGAGGGGTATGGCTATATATCAAGAATAATGTACAAGTGAATGTGAGAGATGACATCACTAATGGAGCTAGGGAGGAGGTGGAATCCCTATGGGTAGAGCTCCAAAGGGATGAAGCTAAGGGGAAAATAATACTGGGAGTATACTATAGGCCCCCTAACCTGAGGGAGGAAGTGGAGACAGATCTCCTATCACAATTTGGATTAGCAGCAAGGATGGGAAGTGTTATCATAATGGGGGATTTTAATTATCCAGACATAGACTGGGCGGAGGGAACCGCGCATTCATCTAAGGCTCGCCAGTTCCTTAATGTCTTGCAGGACAATTTTATGGGTCAGATGGTAGACGCACCAACTAGAAATAAAGCATTACTGAATCTACTGATTACCAACAATACAGACCTGATCACGGATGCGGAAATACGGGGCAATTTAGGTAACAGCAATCACAGGTCAATTCATTTCAGTATAAATCACACAAATAGGAAACACAAAGGGAATACAAAGACACTGAATTTCAAACGAGCCAACTTCCCTAAACTACTTACCTTGCTAGAAGGCATAAATTGGGATATAATCTTATGAACAAAGAACACGGAGGAGAGATGGGTTTGCTTTAAGAGCATATTAAATAAGGGCATTAGCCAATGCATCCCATTGGGTAATAAATTTAAAAGAGCGAACAAAAGTCCTGGATGGTTTAACTCCAATGTAAAAATGCATATAAAAGCAAAGGAGAAGGCCTTCAAAAAATACAGGGTTGAGGGTCATCATAAGCATTCAGACTTTATAAAGAATGCAACAAGAAATGTAAGGGTGCAATAAGGACGGCAAAGATAGAACATGAAAGACACATAGTGGAGGAGAGCAAAAAATATCCCAAGAAATTCTTTAAGTATGTAAACCACAAGATAGGGAGGACAGACCATATTGGCCCCATAAAGAATGAGGAAGGACTATCTGGTTACAAAGGATGGGGAGATGGCGAAGGTATTGAATTTATTCCTCTGCTCAGTCTTCACGAGGGAATCGGGGGGCTTCAGTAACCAAAACTGCAGAGTTTATCCTCCGTACACATCACAGGAAGCATCTCCATGGTTAACAGAGGACAGAATTAAAATTAGATTTGAGAGAAAAACTTAACATTTAGTAAATCACCGGGACCAGATGGCTTGCACCTGAGGGTGCTTGGGGAACTCGGTCAAGTGATTGCCAGACCGTTGTTCCTAATTTTTGCAGACAGTCTACTGACTGGAATGGTACCAGCTGATTGGAGAAAAGCCAATGTAGCACCAATATTTAAAAAGGGCCCAAAATACATCCCTGGGAATTACAGACCAGTTAGCCTAACATCAATAGTATGTAAGCTCTTGGAGAGGATAAGGGACTATATACAAGATTTTAGTAACGAGAACGGTATCATTAGCAGTAATCAATATGGATTCATGAAGAATCATTCTTGCCAAACCAATCTACTAACCTTCTATGAGGAGGTGAGTTGCCAGCTAGATAAAGGAAGGCCTGTAGACGTGGTGTATCTGGATTTTGCAAAAGCATTTGACACAGTTCCCCATAAACGTTTACTGTTTCCAAATAAGGTCCATTGGCATGGACCATAGGGTGAGTACATGGATTGAAAACTGGCTACAAGGTCCGAGTTCAGAGGGTGGTGATAAATGGGGAATACTCGGAATGGTCAGGGGTGGGTAGTGGGGTCCCCCAGGATTCTGTGCTGGGACCAATCCTATTTAATATGTTCATAAATGACCTGGAGGATGGGGTAAACAGTTCAGTCTCTGTATTTGCAGACGATACTAAGCTAAGCAGGGCAATAAGTTCTCCGCAGGATGCGGAAACCTTGTAAAAAGATCTGAACAAATTAATGGGGTGGGCAACTACATGGCAAATGAGGTTCAATGTAGAAAAATGTAAAATGCATTTGGGTGGCAAAAATATGAATGCAATCTATACACTGGGGGGATCTAGGATGGAAAAGCACCTGGGGGTCCTAGTAGATGATAGGCTCAGCAATGGCATGCAATGCCAAGCTGCTGCTAACAAAGCAAACAGATTATTGGCATGCATTAAAAAGGGGATCAACTCCAGAGATAAAACGATAATTCTCCCGCTCTACAAGACTCTGGTCCGGCCGCACCTAGAGTATGCTGTCCAGTTCTGGGCACCAGTCCTCAGGAAGGATGTACTTGAAATGGAGCGAGTACAAAGAAGGCAACAAAGCTAATAAAGTGTCTGGAGGATATTAGTTATGAGGAAAGGTTGCGAGCACTGAATTTATTCTCTCTGGAGAAGAGACGCTTGAAAGGGGATATGATTTCAATATACAAATTCCTTACTGGTGACCCCACAATAGGAATAAAACTTTTTCGCAGAAGAGAGTTTAACAAGACTCGTGGCCACTCATTAAAATTAGAAGAAAACCGCAAGTTGCCCTGCATGGACGCCTGAACTTTCAGCTCTCCATCAGCCCACAGCTTTAAGGCCTAAAAGGGGGACTTTTAGCATTATTTTATGGGAGGCAGCAGGAGAACCAGATCCTCCAAGCCCAGGGGATCGTCTCAACCGCTGTCCGGCTCCACAACAACCCTCCACGGGTATTTTAAAACTTCCTCCATGTCCAAGGACGAGCGGGACAAGATGGCGCCGACGGCTCCTACCTCCTCCACGAGGCAGCCACCGCAGCGGAGCTCGGCATCCCCTCCGCTACTCCAGAGCACAGCGGACCTAGACCGGGAGACAGAGGAACGGAGGAGCAGGGGACCAGCAGCGGTGAGTCCACCCTCTCCTCTCCCAGCACAAGGGAAGCATTCCTGCGCACCTCAGGACACCTTACAAGGCCTCACTGCTACCTCTTATACGCAGTGCTCACAGGCCTTCCCGCAGCTGCTGCGCTCCGTGTCTGATCCATCCCTATCCCTGGGAGGAACGGCATCCCCCTCACCCTCACTACAACTCAGTGATTTCCCCCCACTGCCAACCCCAGAGGGCATGGGGGACATTGGACATATACCAGAGGCGAGGTATGAAAGAGGTACCCCCCAATCAATGTTTGGCCTCCCCCTTATCTCCCCTCAGCCGCAGAGACAAGCCCGCCATAATGCCTCCAGGCCCACAGAACAAGGAACAAGTCAGACAAAATCATATGCCCAGGTGGCGAGCTCGCCGACCCTGATCCCTATGGAAGTCCTGGAAGGAGGCCCTCCCTCTCACCCACAGAGGCCCTTATGGGGGGACATGAAAGATCCTCAACCACAATTCTGGGACTCTCGGAAATATGCACTCCCCACATTCCCAAGGGAATCCTCCCCACCACGCAGCCCACAACGCCACATGGAGCACGCCCAACATTTCCAGCAGCCCACCTCGTGGCAAGATTGCCTCCAAGCTATTCCTACCAAGGAGGACTTTAGGCTCCTTATTGAAGAGGTCAAGTCCGCCTGTCGAGCAGAAATTCAAGTGATACATGCCAACCTTAAACATTTATCTGAAAGGGTGGAGATGGCGGAGGAGGAAATCCAAGAGACCAAACTGGCGGTACATCGCACCCAAGTACAGGGGGCCGACCATCATATAATGCTCCGGAACATGCAGCATCATATCGAGGATTTGGATAACCGGGGGCGCAGAAATAACATCCGAGTCAGGGGTCTACCTGAGTCAGAGGGTCCCGAAGATCTTCATGAAACCTTGCAACTCTTGTTTAACGACCTTCTAGGGGACCCCCCAAACAAACCCATTGAACTGGACCGTGCCCACCGTGCCCTGCGCCCTAAAGGGCCCGCCTCCAGACCCCGAGATGTCATATGCAGGGTCCATTCCTTTCCTTTGAAGGAGGACATTATGCGCAAAGCCCGCACCACAAAGAAGGTACTTTTTGAAAACACGCAAATCCAGCTATTCCCAGACCTCTCCTGGATCACTTTATAGAAACGCAGACTGCTCCAACCCCTACTTATTCTGCTCCAAGAAAATGACATAACATACCGCTGGGGATTCCCCTTCAGCCTCACTGCCTGCCGGCAGGGAAAATTAGCAGTACTATGCTTCCCTGAAGACCTGGAAAACTTTTGTGACACCTTGGAGATCCCCGTCCCTCGCCTGCCTGAATGGGATTTAGTGGACTCGCCCACGCCACCTCCTGTGGTATGGCAGAAGATCCCACCAACTAAGCGCCCTGGGGACCGGGACTCCCCCAGAGGATCTACCAAGGCAAAGCCTAAAAAAGGATGACTGCCTTACTCCCTACTCCTGCCCCTCCCATCACAGTTATAAGTTTTTTCCCCCTAGGCCTCCCCCGCCTATCACTTAGTTAGCAATATTGGGCACCCTTTTTCTGGAGATGTGTCAGTAGTGGTTCTTCTGATCACTAGCCCCCCTAGAGGTTAATCCTACTAAAGTTCCCCATTGTCACTTTGTTTTGAGAACTTGGATGTAGTTGATTTTGCCTCGAGTTGTTCACTATGCCCCCCCGGACTGGGCCCCTGTTGGGGGCTCCGATCGGGGGGACCTACCGGAACTTATTGGAATCTGGGCGGTATATACTGTCCGGGACAACAACAGAATGTTTATTTCTAATCAAAATGTTATTAACCATTTCTCTCCTCTCTCTTTCTCTTCTCTTCTTATTCTCCTCTCTCCCTCTCCCCCCCATCCCTCCCCTCTTCCTGGCTCGCCGTGGGTCTGGGACGGGCACCTGGCTGCATCTCAAGTTTGGACCTCCTCGCTTCCTGGATTTCCTAGAAAGCTCACGACTGGATAAGCTAAGTAATCTGGTGCACGTACACACTGATGACCATGGCTAAGATCTTGTCGTTTAATGTCCACGGTTTGAACTCAAACAAAAAAAGACATCTCACACTGAGTGAGCTCAGGCAAGTTGGGGCAGACGTAGCTATGCTGCAGGAGACACATTTTAATAGAGGGGACGCCTTCACCTTTGCATTCAAACAATACCCCCAGATTTATCAGGCCTTTAGCTCTCGCAAACGTGCGGGTGTGGCCATCCTATTTAAAAGAGGCTCTCCATTTAAATGCTCCGAATCCTTCATTGACCCGAGGGGACATTATATAATTTTGAGGGGTCAATGGCAAACACAGGCGGTAACTTTCTGTAATATCTACGCACCTAACACCCATCAAATACATTTCCTGTCTAGGGTCCTTGCACGCCTGTTCAGGCTGCCCAATGATTATTTGATCATTGGCGGAGATTTTAACCTAGTGCACTCGGTAGGTCTAGACCGCCATGTGATTAATTCCACAACTCCTCAGACCCGGGCCGCCCGTGATTCCAAGTTATTTCGTCAACTAACCAGGCGTCATGCCTTATTTGATGCATGGCGGGCTCTACACCCGGGAGATAGGCAATACACATTCTTTTCTGCCCCTCACTGTATGCATTCCCGCTTAGACTACTTTTTCGTCAACAATAACACATTACGTGCCACCAAAACCGCCCAGATCCTTCCCATATCCTGGTCCGACCACGCTCCAGTTCTGGTATCACTAGAAATAGGCACCCCTACTCACAAACCCAGTAATTGGCAGCTAAACAACTTTCTCCTACAACACACCCAGTCCAGATCGGAATTAGAGACAACTTTGCAGAACTACTTCTTAGAAAATAATACCCCTGAAGTCTCCCTCCCTATTTTGTGGGAGGCTCACAAGGCAGTCCTTAGGGGACGGTGTATAGCGATCTCTTCGGCTATGAAGAAAAATGCGATGGCATCTAAAATTCAAGTCGAGAGAGACCTTAAGGCTCTAGAACTCCGTCTGCAGGTATCGCCATCCCTAACCCTCCTCAAAAAAGTGGTCTGCCTTAGAAATACCCTCCGAGACTTGGCGTTAGGATGGGTGGAGAAGGCACTCACCCGGCTAAGACAAACATATTATGATAAAGGCAATAAGGCTCATACCCTCCTGGCACGTAAATTATCCGAGCGCTCCCACATGTCCACTCCCCACCAAATTAAAGATAAAAAGGGGGCACTCCTGTCACATCTCCAAGACATAGCTCGGGCCTTTGGAGAATTTTACACAACCCTATATAACAACCCTGAAATTCCCCAAGATCCGCTCCCTCCTGATATAAAGGATCGTATGAGACAATATCTGGAGGATAGCGGACTCCCCAAAATTCAGAAGACGGACCTAATGTCACTCAATGCTCCAATTACAGAGGAAGAGCTAACAGCCACTATCAAAATTCTGCCCTCACACAAATCCCCTGGACCAGACGGTCTTCCTTATGAGTACTATAAGGCATTTCTCCCGATCCTCCTGCCCTACATGTGTAGGATGTTTAACGCCTTCTTTCAGAAAACTACCATTCCCGCAGATATGCAGAGGTCGTTCCTCACGTTGATCCCCAAACCTGACAAAGATCCTTCCATATGTGCCAGTTACAGGCCAATCGCACTTCTAAACTCTGATTTAAAAATCTTTACTAAACTCCTCTCAATGCGATTGAACCTGATACTTCCCTCACTGATACACAAGGATCAGGTGTGATTCGTCCCCCTGCGTCAGGCGGGAGATAACACGAGACGAATCATTGACCTGATAGACGTGGCGAACAGGAATAAACTGGAGGCGTTAGTTCTTGGTTTAGACGCAGAAAAAGCTTTTGACCGCCTTGGCTGGTCCTTCCTTTTCACCACGTTGAACTGCATGGGATTTCAGGGTCCATTTATGCAAGCTATCAGACATCTGTACACTAACCCCTCATCTCAGGTAAAAACTCCCTTTGCCCTCTCGCAGGCTTTCCCGATCGCGAATGGAACCCGCCAGGGGTGCCCACTCTCACCGCTACTATTTGCGCTGTGTGTTGAGCCTCTGGCGGCGTCCATTCGAAAAAATCCGAATATCCACGGAATCCCGCTGAGAGATAGGGAATTTAAGTTAGCACTATTTGCTGACAATATTATTCTCACCCTGACCCAGCCTAGAATATCACTTCCTAACTTGCACGCTGAACTCGACTTATATAGATCCTTATCGGGGTACAAGATAAATGCAGCTAAATCAGAAGCTCTACCCATTAATATCCCAACACAGGAGACCCAACAATTACAACACTGTTTCCCCTACCACTGGAAGACATCGTCACTGAAATATCTGGGAGTATAGATAACTCCCTCTTATTCCACCCTATACCGAGCCAATTATCCCCCTCTTTTTAAAACCATAAGGGACCTCCTACTAAAATGGAAGGCTCATCATATCTCCCTGCTAGGGAGGATAGCTTCTGTTAAGATGGCTATCCTGCCAAAGCTGCTTTATCTATTCCAAACCCTTCCCATCCCAATACCACAGGCGGAGCTGAAGAAACTCCAGGCAAATCTGATACGGTTTGTCTGGAATTACAAAAGACATAGAATATCACAATCAGTCATGACGGCGGCGCGATCAGATGGCGGGTTGTCATTCCCTGACCTAACTAAATATTATCAAGCCACCCAATTGCGAGCCCTGGCCTCCTGGTTCACCCAACGTTCTTATAATAGGTGGACAGAAATTGAAAAACTATGGATGGCACCAGTCCACCCAAACAGTTTGCTATGGAATGCAGAGGTGAAGGTAGGGTCTATTCAGCTTTTGGGCCCTATGCTCCACCTTAGTACACTTTGGCGTAAATTATCACGGCTCTATAAGCTATGCTCAGAAAGCTCTCTCCTCACATCGTTCCTCTACAACCCCAGACTGCCTGCAGGTCTTACACACCAGATGTCTTCTCCGTGGGCGACGAGAGACCTGTTCCATTTTGGTCATTTGGTGCACCCTTGCACGCGCAGATTGCTGTCCTTCACAGAACTCCAGAAAAAATTTGATTTACCGAGGCAAGTGTTCTATGGATACTTGCAGATTAGGCACTATGCTCAATCAATCGCCCCGAACTTACAATTTTCGACCCCATCGTCCTTTGAGGGACTGATATTGGAAGGTTTGGCTAGACGCGGGCTAATATCCGATATCTACCGGATACTAAATTCTTACAACATCATAGATCACGGTAAACATGCATACATGACCCGCTGGGAGAGGTTCTTGGGTGAGGAGTTTCCAGAATCTACCTGGAAGACGGTCTGGTCCCAGGCAGCTAGGAGCTCACTATGCACACTAAACAAAGAGAATGCCTATAAAATTCTTTTTTTCTGGTATATGACACCTGATGTCCTCCACGCCATTTATCCTTCTAGTTCGGATAAATGCTGGCGGTGCATGAAAGACAGAGGGACCTTATATCACATCTACTGGTCATGTCCCAAAATAGCTCCTTTCTGGACGGAAACGCAATTATTGCTGAACTGCCTGTTGGGCGTACAGGTTCCCAGAGCCCCGAAATTATTTCTTCTTGGATTGTCTGGATTACGTATATCCCGACACTCCAGGAAACTGCTGGGCCATGTTCTTACAGCAGCGAGATGTCTGGTAGCCCTGTACTGGAAGAAACAGACTCCACCTACTCAAACGGACCTCTATACCAGAATAAAAGACATAGAGCTAATGGAGAAAATGACAGCCAGGCTACAAAACAGGCTGGAGGCACATGATAAGGTCTGGGAGGAATGGCACAGGCGACAGGACCCGCCCTAGGCCAGCGGCTAAGCCCCCTCCTCCCTTTCCCTTCTTATCCCTCTTTTCTTCTTTCCTCCTTTATTTTCTTTCCTTCTATATAATGCTAAAATATATTCAGACTAATGATGTTATTTGCTGGTTGACAGCCCTAGATGATATGGAATGTGTTATACCACTACTGTGTGTGGATGATTATAATCAGAAGCTCACTGAATGCCGGATTAAATGTCTACCAGTTGCACTTAGTTACATGCGACACTACTGTTCTATGTATGCATATATTTTTATGTTTAATAAAAATTGTTATTTGAAAAAAAAAAAATTAGAAGAAAAGAGATTTAACCTTAAACTACGTAGAGGGTTCTTTACTGTAAGAGCGGCAAGGATGTGGAATTCCCTTCCACAGGCTGTGGTCTCAGCGGGGGGCATCGATAGTTTCAAGAAACTATTAGATAAGCACCTGAATGACCACAACATACAGGGATATACAATGTAATACTGACATATAATCACACACATAGGTTGGACTTGATGGACTTGTGTCTTTTTTCAACCTCACCTACTATGTAACTATTTGTTTATCAGGCTGCCAGGTGTTGCCCTGGTCAAGATGGTTATATTGATAATATGTTTTCTATATTAATTTTATTTATTTATTTTTTTGATGTTGTATCCTCCCCATTAGAGAGACTCTTTACCACGAATGCTTTCGTTTGGATAAGAAAGTTTCTCTAAATAGACACTTATGTTTGATAGGTATCATGACCCCTATGATACCTCGGAAAGCTATTTTTGGGCTTCCCTTTGTTTTCTTTTTGTCACCTGGAACTTTATGCTTTTAAGCTGTGTAAAACCACTGTTTACGTCTCCTTTTTATTATTTATTTTTGTTTTTTTGCTCTGTTTGTTTACTACATAATGTAACCATCTAACTGCTGTCCTGATATGTTTGATCATATCTTAATAAATCTTTTGTAAAAGAAAAAATATCCCAAGCTTTAAACATCTTACAGAGCACTGTTCAATCCATCTTCCAAAAATGGAAAGAGTATGGCACAACTAGAAACCTACCAAGACATGGCCGTCTGCCTAAATGGACAGGCCGGGCAAGGAGAGCTTTAATCACTTGCCACCCAGGCCAATTCTGACATTTCTCTCCTACATGTAAAAATCATATTTTTTTTGCAAGAAAATTACACAGAACCCCCAAACATTTTATCTTTTTATTAGCAGAGACCCTAGAAAATAAGTTGGCGGTCGTTGCAACTTTTTATCTTGCACGGTATTTGCACAGCAATTTTTCAAACGTGTTTCATGCAGAAAAAAAACAGTAAAGTTAGCCCAATTCTTTAGTATAATGTGAAAGATGATCTTACGCTGAGTAAATAGATACCTAACATGTCACGCTTCAAAATTGCACACGTGGAATGGAGCCAAACTTCAGTACTTAAAAATCCCCATAGGCGACGCTTTAAAAATGTTTACAGGTTACAAGTTTTGAGTTAGAGGAGGTCTAGTGCTAAAATGTATTCCTCTCGCTCTAATGTTCGCGGTGATACTTCACATGTGTAGTTTGAACACTGTTTACATATGTGGGCGCAACTTACGTATGTGTTCATTTCTGCGAGCGAGCACGTGGGGACAGGGGCACTTTTTAAATTTTTTTTTTTTCTTTTTATTGTTAATTTTACTTTTTTATTTTGACTTTTTCTTTTTACATTTTTTTTTAATCACTTTTATTCCTATTACAAGGAATGTAAACATCCCTTGTAATAGAAATAGTGCTTGACAGGTATTCTTTACAGTGAGATCTGGGGTCAGAAAAAAAAATCTCAGCTTCCCAGCTGAGGCGGCGGGATTTTTTCAAATGCAGACGTCGGGCGTGCTGTCATAACATCAAGCCAGGCCTCCAAAGGATCATAGAAACTCCGTAGACCATCTGGCCCGCTGGAAATCTCTATGGTTAGCATCGGGGGCCGGTCGGTTCCTCCTTCTCCAGTTTGCCGATGGCAGGGGTGAACCAGGAGAAGCACCAGAGGCTGGTGGGAGGGTGGGGGTCAGTCCCCTCCCGCTGCCTGTAAGAACGATCAAGCGGCTGAACAGCCGCTATGATCATTCTTATAGTGAAGGGAATCACTAACTCTAAAAGATGATATCTGAACGATGCCTCTAGCTGCAGGCATCATTCAGATATCACCACTCAAAGTCCACAGCGTCATTTGACATTACGTGGACGGCAAGCAGTTATTCGGAGAAGCAGCCAAGAGGCCCATGGTAACTCTGGAGGAGCTGCAGAGATCCACAGCTCAGGTGGGAGAATCTGTCCACAGGACAACTATTAGTTGTGCACTCCATAACTGTGGCCTTTATGGAAAAATGGCAGGAAAAAAGCCATAAGAAGTCTCGTTTGCAGGGGGGGGGGGGGTGGGACAGCAAACGTGGAAAAAGCTGCTCTGGTCAGATGAGACCAAAATTTTAACTTTTTGGCCCAAAAGAAAAACGCTCTGTATGGTAGAAAACTAACACTGCACATCACCCTGAACACACCATCCCCAATATGACATGGTGGTGGCAGCATCATGTTGTGAGGATGCTTTTCTTCAGCAGGGACGGGGAACCTGGTCAGAGTTGATGGGAAGATGGATGGAGCCAAATACAGGGCAATCTTAGAAGAAAACCTGTTACAGTCTGCAAAAGACTTGAGACTGGGGTAGAGGTTCACCTTCCAGCAGGACAACATCCCTAAACATACAGCCAGAGCTACAATGGAATGGTTTATCAAAGCATATTCATGTGTTAGAATGGCCCATTCAAAGTTCAGACCTAAATCCAATTGAGAATCTGTCCAATCTGACAGAGCTTGAGCTATTTTGCAAAGAAGAATGGGCAAAAATGTCACTCTTCTAGATGTGCAAAGGTAGTAGAGACATCCCGAAAAAGAATTGCAGCTGTAATTGCAGTGAAAGGTGGTTCTACAAATTATTGACTCGGGGGGCTAAATACAAATGCACACCACACTTTTTACATATTTATTTGTAAAAAAAAATTGAAAACCATTTATCATTTTCTTGCCACTTTACAATTATGTGCCACTTTGTGTTGGTCTATCACAGGGGTCTCAAACTCAAATTACTTAAGGGCCACATGACAAGTTTTCATATCCCATGGGGGCCGCATGCAAACTTTCAAAACTTCAAAAACAATAAACTATACCAGCAATAATATACTATACTTTACCCAGCACTGGTGTCAGCAGACGCATTATTAAACCCAGCACTGGTGTCATCAAACGCATTATTAACCCTCATCACTGGTGTCAACAAACACATTATTAAACCCAGCACTGGTGTCAGCAAACGCATTATTAACCCCCAGCAATGGTGTCAGCAAACGCATTATTAAACCCAGCACTGGTGTCAGCAAACGCATTATACCCAGCACTGGTGTCAGCAAACGCATTATTAACCCCCAGCACTGGTTTCAGCAAATGCATTATTAACCCCCAGCACTGGTGTCAGCAAATGCATTATTAACCCCCAGCACTGGTGTCAGTAAACGCATTATTAACCCAGCATTGGTGTCAGCAAACGCATTATTAACTCCCAGCATTACCCCCATAATTACCGCCCCACACTGCACAAATAGCCCCACACGCCATAAAATACCCCCCAAACTGCACAATCACCCTCCACACTGCAAAAAATACCCCCCACACTGCACAAATTTGTACCCCAGTCACCCCACTAAGGACTTTGCCTCAGTGTGATCGCTCACTCACCTCTCCTGGCAGTCAGGATCATCTGCCTCCCGAGTCCTCTCCTCCTGGCTTCCACACAGGCCTAGTGACAGGGGACCCAGAGAACACAATCTCCTGCCCTGAGGTGGCAGAAGGACCCTGTATCGGGGCTCTGGTCGATCGTCAATGCCTAGGTGGGCAGATCGATGAGAGGATCCTTCCTCCGCTCCTTCCTCTGCTCTGTTCTCTCTCTGGGCTGCAGCAGCATGCAGTGGAGAGGACAGAGGAGATGGAGAGGTAAAGCTCTTTAGTGCCTCCCCCTCTGCGGTGCCTGGGTGCAGTTCAAAAAGACGTCCTGGATAGAGGGTTGACTGATATGGGTTTTTGCTCTGGCCGATACCGATATTTAGAAATCGGGGCGGCCAATGGCCGATATATGATGCCGATTTTAGATTTTTGTGGCCGATATTTTAGGCTGATTTAAAAAAAAAAAAAAAAAACCTCACCCACTCCACTCCTCCATGCTTGCTCTTGTCACTCTACCACACACTTGATGTCCTCAGTACAGATGGCACTGGTTGGCTGTGGCAGGTGGCACTGGATGGCTTAGGCAGATGGCACTGGCAGGTGGCATGTGGCACTGATTGACAGGTGGCACTGATTGGCACTGACAGATGGCACTGGCAGGTGGCACTGATTGGCAATGGCACTGGCAGGTGGCACTGGAAGGTGGCACTGGCAAGCATTGGCAAGTGGCACTGGTTTGGAACTAGCAGGTGGCACTATTGGCACTGGCAGGTGGCACTGATTGGTGTGGCACTGGTTGGAGGTGGCAGGTGCACTGGTTGGCACTGGTAGGTGGCACTGGTTGGCGGTGGCACTGGCAGGCACTGGTTGGCAATGGCAGGTGGCACTGGTTGGTGGTGGCACTGGCAGGCACTGGTTGCCGGCACTGGCAGGTGGCACTGATTGGCGGTGGCACTGGTTGGCGGTGGCAGTGGCAGGTGGCAGCTGACACTGGCAGACTGGTTGGCGGCAGGTGGCACTGATTGGCAGTGGCACTGATTGGCGGTGGCACTGGCTGGTGGCACTGACAGAAGGCACTGATTGGTACTGACAGTTTCACACTGAGCGGAGTGTAACTGTGTGTGAAACTGACAAGTAACAGAGAGTAGCTGTCCACACTCAGCGCTTGATGCTTGTGTGAAACTTACACGTAACACAGAGGAGAGAGACAGAGGGATCAGTCAGAATTGAGGTTGATGTCGGGGGTGGGCAGGACCTGGCCAGGGTGGGCGGGACCCAGCAGCTATCAAACACCAGCCAATGATTGGGCTGCTTAAGAAAAGGGGTGGGGCACATACACGTAGCGGCCTGCCCAGATCCCATTGGCTGGTGTTTGATATTGGCCGGGTCCCGCCCACCCCGACATCAACTTCAATTCTGACAGATCCCTCTGTCTCTCTCCTCTGTGTTAAGTGTCAGTTTCACACAAGCTTCAAGCGCTGAGTGTGGAGAAGGGAGGAGGAATGGCAGCCAGTGTTATATATCAGCCTAATGGCCAAATATCGGTCGACCTCTAGTCCTGGATCGGCCCTGCCTGCGGGCCATTTTTAACCAGTCCGTGGGCCGGTACTTTGAGACCCCTGGTCTATCACCTAAAATCCCAATAAAATACATGTAAGTTTTTGGTTGTAAAATGACAAAATGTGGGATATTTCAAGCATGGTATCTTCAGTGTAAAGGAGAACAAGGAGTCCTGTAAGTGATGGTTTGCCCCCCACAGAGCCCTGATCTCAACATTCTTATGTTACAGCATTTCTTCACACCTGCCTAAAAGCTTTGCACAGTACTGTATATTCCTGATGGAATATCTCTTCTTTTATACATAATTATATTTTTACATGGTAAAAATGGTTTAGAAATCTTGTTGATCATTTAGAATAATAACGTGCAGACACCTCGAAAATCCTCTCTATTAATGTGGCGTCTAAGCAGGCCAACTGGAGACTCCACATCTTTTGAATCTGACTAGTGCAGCTAATAACTCATCTGAACAAGCCCTTAAAAAGAAAACCCTTAAAGGCTAAGTTCACTATTTTTTTTTTCTAAAATCCAGCTTTCCTATGTATCAATATACCATGAATGTAGCTTGTTTGCAGAAACATAAAAGATTTCTTTGATTTTGAGAATAAGGCCTTACCTTAGCCCTTGCTGTATTTCTTAGAAAGCTTACCAACTGACCTCATTAGCATTCACCCATTAACTATGTTTGCACAGCACCCCCAGCATCTCTCTAATTGTGCATTTGCCTGGCTTCCCCGGGGTCCCTCCAGACGGGCTCAGGTTGCATGTTATACTCCCTGGGGCCACATGTAGTCAACGGTACACCCCTGATGTAGTGCAAGGGCCTGCCTGATTGGATACAGGATGATTGGATAGATGGTGTGTCCTCCTATTTATATAGTTTTTGGTAAATCTAAAGGAGATTATATAGTGTATGGCCACATTTGGACACCTAAAATTACCTAGTTGCTCTTTCTGTGTCATTAATTATGAATGACACACCTAAGACAGAAGCAAGCACACATTTTGCCACATAAAAAAAAGTGACAAAAGCAGTAAAAACATGCAACTCGCACCACGTCAAAATGTCCCATGAGCTACTTTGCCATGTGTAGAGCAGCCCATTGAAATCAATGGGCTGCTCTGTGTGTCACTGGGAAAACAAGTCCAAAAATAAGCCTACTACACTAGGTGTGAATGGGGCCTGAAAGTGAAATTTGTGCGTTTACACAAGAACAATGAGGCTTTATTAACATCTGTGTTTCCAAATGCATGGCAAACCACACAGAAAATGCATGCTTTACCTTGCGTTTCAGAAATGCTGCAAATGTGCATTGTTCTTGTGTTGTCATTACATGTTAAAGGCTCCCCAAGTGCAGCAAACGCACCAAAAACTGCGGCAACGCACCATGCTCCACTCCAAAAAAATTGGGAGATCTTGAGGAGATTGTACAATCTGATTGTATAGGAAGTGGGTGGAAGGTGCTATTGTAATGAGGGAGGTGTGGTGTAGAGTGGGGGACACACCCTATCACGTCCTGTTTTGTAATGAATGTTTTTGTGAACAAGGAAATTAAGGGTGCTTTCACATCGAGGCGTTGGTGGTAAATCTACGCTATTTTTAGCGGCTCTATTCGGCCGCTAGCGGGACACTTTTAACCCCTGCTAGCAGCCGAAAAACGGTTAAAACCGCCTGCAAAGCGTCGCTCCAGAGGCACTGTACACCGCTCCTACAGCGCTACAAAGATGCTGCTTGCAGGACTTTTTTTACCGTCCTGCAAGCGCACCTCTCCTGTGTGAAAGCCCTCGGGCTTTCACACTGGAGAGACAGGAGAGTCTCTTTACAGGTGCTATTTTTAGTGCTGTGAAAGCAGTCTAAGGCTTCTGGGAGATGACCTACAGGAAATGAATGTTGAGAGACGATCTACAGGAAGTGATGGAATCTTAAAAATAATTTTAAAAATTCAAATAAACTTAAAAGATTTTAAATCTCCTATGAATAATATAAGTGAGAGAAAAGGACATTCGGATGGCTGGGCCAGAAATGGCATTGGAAAACACTTCTATTTATTATGAAAAGTGAAATTCCACCCGAAAAGGTGAACTTAACGTACTTCAGCCTCAGAAGATTTGGCTGCTCAATGACCAGGCCATTTTTTGCAATACGGCACTGCGTCGCTTTAACTGACAATTGCGCAGTCATGCGACGCTGTACCCAAACAAAGTTGACATCCTTTTTTTCCCACAAATAGAGCTTTCTTTTGGTGGTATTTGATCACCTCTTTTTATTTTTTGCGCTATAAACAAAAGAAGAGCGACAATCTTGAAAAAAACACAATATCTTTTACTATTTGCTATAATGAATATTCCTTTTTTTTTTTTTTAAACAATTTTTTCCTCAGTTTAGGCTGATAGGTATTCTTCTATATATTTTTGGTAAAAAAAAATCGTAATAAGCATATATTGATTGGTTTGCGCAAAAGTTATAGCCTTTACAAAATAGGGGATACATTTATGGCATTTTTATTATTATTATTATTATTATTATTATTATTATTATTATTATTTTCCCCTAATCGTCTTTCAGGACAGCCACCTGAGAGCTTGGCTCCTCCCTTCTGTTGGAAACACCTGCGCCAGCTTCTATAAATTTCCTCCTCCCCTGCTGGCTCCTCAGTTATTTGTGTTTCCTCCAGAGAGGAGACACCACAGGAAGCAGCCAGGAGAGCCAGGGAGGCTCAGGTAGCATGTCCTGAAAGAGGAGTAGAGACTCCTAGGACAGACCAGGGGAAAATGTTAATGTTTACACCCGCAGCGGTTATAACACTAACCTGGTCAGAAAAACTTTGTCTGGATATTGCCACCCCCGCATCCCTGAGCGCAGGTTGAGGTCGGGGGGGCTTCCCTTTCATCACCGAGTGTGGTGTAGCAGAGTGCAGCTCCTGCAGTCTCATGCCCCCAGCAGCGTGTGGAGCAGAACACGCCGGGTACTGGGATTGCGCGGGCTGTGGCGGGTGACGTCATATCCGGCCAGAAGGGGCGTGCACTTCCGGGTTCGCGGCTTCCGGTTCCGGCCGCGAACGTTGAAAGGGATCCAGGCATGGGGCTGGAGAGGAGCTGTACATGCTGTAGAGACAGCAGAAGCTCCAGAGGTGACAGGATGGCGGATGCAGAGGATTTGGACCGCACTGCTCCAGCAGAGAAAAGCTCCAGCCATGTTAAGGTAAGGGGAACCTAGGGTGGAGCTCCCCTGGCCTGAACCACCCCCCCCCCCCTATCATTAGTGTGGGACAGCAGGGGGTTGTTGCAGGCAAGGGTACTGTGTGTTAATGGTTGGGGGTTTTTTCTTATGTCTTTTCAGAAAACAGAGAAAACCAGGGCCCCTCATGTTTCAAAAAGGAGGTGCCCTTCCTGTAAAATTACCCTTAGAGATTCTTGGGAAAAACCATTATGTAAAGATTGTATTAGTAAACTAGTACAAGAACATTCTTCAGAGCAGGGTGAATTAGCGGCATCTGTTAAAGAATTGTCCAATACGTTCGAATCCTTCAAAAACGTTTTTGAAGGGTTTCAGATGCCACAGTTTCAGACTGCTCCTTCGACAACAACCGTACCGAAAGCACAGGCAATACCCTCCACTAGTGCAGTGCAGGTCCTTCAGTAGCCCCTAGAGAGGAGGTGGAAGAGGAACCTGAAAGTGCAACTTCTGGCTTCCAAGATTCTGAGGGGAAAGCTCTGGATGGGGATTCCAGGAAGCCATCCCGATACAAGCTCTCATTAGAAGAGGTAGATCACCTTTTAGGGGCCATTTATACCACACTAGGTATATCAACGGAGAAGAAACCGTTATCATTACAGGATCAAATGTATGAGGGCCTAGGGGAATGGGAAAAGAGGAATTTTCCTGTTCATGAGGTCCTAATAGAGGCCATTAAGAAGGAGTGGCAGGAACCTGAAAGAAAGCCATTTTTTTTCTAAAGCCTTAAAGAGACGGTTTCCCTTTACAGAGGATCCAGCATCAGTGTGGAACAAGGTTCCAAAACTAGAGGCAGCCTTCTCGCAGGTGTCAAGGCACACGGACTTGGCCTTTTGAGGACATGGGGGTTCTTTCTGAGCCAATGGATAAAAGAATGGACTCATTGTTAAAGAAATCATGGGACTCGACAGTGGGTAGCCTGAAGCCAGCTATGGCGGTCACGGGGGTGGCTAGGAACGTAGAATTCTGGTTAAATCAATTACAGGCTTACATTGAAGAAGGAACTGCGAAAGAGCAGATTCTGGCTTCATTTCCCACACTGCTGCGAGGTCTTGCGTATATCGCAGACGCTTCCGCAGAACTGGTTCGGATGGCAGCCAGGTCCTCCGCATTAGCCAATTCCACAAGAAGGGCTCTTTGGCTTAAGACATGGTAGGGTGACTGCGCGTCCAAAGCCAAACTCTGCGGGATTCCCTTTACAGGGGATCTGCTGTTCGGACCAGGGTTAGAAAAGGTGCTGGACCGAACTGCAGATAGGAAGAAGGCGTTTCCATTGAAGCGTAAAGCTAATTGGAAACAGCCACAACAAAGTAAGAAGAGGCAAAGAGGGAACACAAGATCCCGCTTTACAACTCCCAAGATGGAGTCCCAGAGGAAACCTTGGGTTCAGAGAGGGAAAGGCAAGGGAGGGGCGATTTTCCGTCGTCCTGAGCAAACCCAGAAGAAATTACAAAGTAGTCACAGTGGGAGGGAGACTGGGGGCCTTCCTCCCACAATGGGAAGAAATATCTTCCAACCTGTTTATTCTGAAAACAATAAAGGAAGGATATCGTTTGGAGTGCTCAAAATCACCCCCAAACAGGTTATACATCACCAAACTTCCAAGGATCAAGGAGAAGGCCAGAGTATTAATGAGATCCTTAAAGGAACTCAAAGAACAAAGGGTGATTATCAAGGTACCAAAATGAGAAAGAGGGCAAGGTTTCTACTCCCACATATTCGGAGTGCAGAAAACTTCAGGGAAGGTCAGACCAATCCTCAACCTCAAGCCTCTAAATTTGTCCATAACCTACAAGAGGTTCAGAATGGAGTCCATATATTCAGTAAGGGCACTTCTGCCCGCAAACTGTTATATGGTCTCCTTAGACCTAAAGGACGCGTACCTCCACATCCCGATACACCAGGAGTGTCAGAAATTCCTGAGATTGGCAATAAAGACGGAAGCAGGAATCATGCACCTTCAATTTCAGGCTCTACTCTTCGGCCTCTCCTCATCACCCAGAATTTTTACAAAAATTCTGGCCGAAGCTCTGGCACCATTACGGGTCAAAGGCATATCCATCATTGCCTACTTGGACGACCTTCTCCTGTTGGCAGAGTCGCCCAGGAAGTTACTACAAAACCTCAGCTATACGCAAATGTTTTTAGAGAGTCTAGGTTGGCTGGTAAATTTGGAAAAATCCAATTTACAACCCAGTCAGCAAATAGTATACTTGGGGGATGTCATAGACTCAGCGCAACAAAGACTGTTTCTTCCCAAAGAGAAAATAGGGAAGATTTGGAAAGAAGTAAGCAGATTACAAGCCAAATTACCATGTACCATAAGGCAGATAATGTCAACACTAGGACTGTTAACATCCACAATCCCAGCAGTACAGTGGGCAGGCCTGCATTTCCGGCCACTGCAGGTGTTCCTATTAAGGATATGGGATCACAGGCAGGATTTCTTAGACACCAAGGTTCTATTGCCAGCAAGGGTAAGAAGAACCTTATGGTAGTGGAGGAGAACAGAGAACATGAACGAAGGACGGCTGTGAAGCCTACCCATTTCCCGAATCTTAACCACAGACGCGAGCGACGTAGAGTGGGGAGCACATTTAGGCTCTCAGATATCACAAGGGACTTGGGGAAAGGAGGAGAGGATCATCCTTAAGGAATTAAGAGCAGTATGATATGCACTTCAAACCTTCCAGAAAGAGCTGAGGGGTCATCATTTGCAGGTCCGACAATGCGTCAGTGATCGCCTATGTAAACAAACAGGGGGGAACGAGAAGTGGAACCCTGTGGTCCTTGGCAGAGGAAATCTTAAAATGGGGAGAAGAAAACGTACTCTCATTGTCAGCAGCCCATTTGAAGGGGGACTTAAACAAAGTGGTGGATTTCCTCATCAGGAAAAAAGTGAAAGAGGGCGATTGGGCGCTGAAGCAGGAAGTATTCAAGCAGATTGCTCAAAAATGGGGAATACCTCAGGTGGACTTGTTTGCCTCAAAGGAAAACAGGAAAGTCAGAGCGTTTTTCTCCCTGAAAAGAGAGGACAGAGCGCTCGGGGTAGATGCGTTAGCACAGACGTGGGCATTCAACAAATGCTATGCCTTTCCCCCACCGGTACTACTACCAGCGGTAATAAGGAAGTTACGTACAGAGAATACAACACTAATTCTCATAGCGCCCTATTGGCCCAGGAGACCGTGGTTCTCTATGCTCAGAGAACTTGCGGTGGAACCCCCCTGGTTATTACCAATCCAGGAAGATCTACTTTCCCAGGGTCCAGTACACTGCCCCCAAGTGCAAAGGTGGAACTTGGCCGCATGGTGTCTGAGGAGCAGTTGCTAGAAGCAAAAGGGTTCTCAGGCCGTCTAATAGACACAATGCTGAAAAGCAGGAAGATTGAGACACGGAACATCTACCAAAAGGTATGGAGATGTTTTAACAGATGGTGTACAGACAAGAAAGTTAATATACAAATCTCAGTAGCAGTCCTGGAGTTTCTTAGCACGCTTAAAAGCGGGGGTCCACCTATCTATCGTTTTTTTTTGTTTTTTTTTTTTTTTTTAGTTCATTCACAAACTTTTCTTCTCAGCATTACATACTCACATATTGTGTGTAATATGTCCGCCTGTGTCAGATTTTGTCGGAAAGAATAACTTCTATTATTCACTGCAGGCGGTTTCCATCTTCATTGTGGGCATTTGAAGCCCACAAGCATTTATTTCCTGGATGTGGTGAATGCTGTGCTCCCAGCATTCACTGCTCGTTCCCGCACATGCTCAGTGGCATCCTGGGAAGCCTGAGACTAGCTCCCAGGAGTCTGGGAGAGGCTAGAAACACGCCTACTCCCACGGGAGGAGAACCAGGAAGTGCAAAGAAGAATAGAAAAATAAAAGGTAATTACGGCGATTTAAATTTTTTTAAACGGCATGTCAGCATCTAGGCAAGGAAGAGAATACATACAGATATTGTTCAAAATTTGGGTGGAACCCCGCTTTAAGAGTCAAGTGTCAGCACTTTGTTTACCTGGAAAAGAGATTAACATCTGATCCTTGGGTAATCAGACTCTTTAGATCACTGAGCAGACAAAGACCAATACAAGGTACAGTCTTTCCAAAGTGGGATCTGTCATTAGTGCTGCAAACTATGACAGCAGACCCCTTTGAACCAGTGGATAGTTGCAACCTGAAGATGCTGACGCTTAAAGCAGTCTTCTTGGTGGCAATTACTACAGCAAAAAGGGTCTGAGTTGGAGGCCCTATCAATCAGGCCCCCCTTTTTTTCAGATTTTTCCGGATCGCATAATCTTTGAGATGGATCCGGCATTTCTGCCTAAAGTGGCCTCGAAATTCCACAGAGGCCAGGAGATTGTGTTACCATCGTTTTGCCCAAATACTTCTAAAGAACAGGAAGTAAGGTTCCATACTCTAGATGTGAGGGATGCGTCTTGCATTATTTAGAAGCAACAAAAGAGATTAGGAAGACGGATTCCTTATTTATTTTGATTTCTGGAGTAAGAAAAGGGCATAAGGCCTCAAGACGCACCATAGCCAGATGGCTAAAAGAAGCCATTGAACAGGCTTATAGGTTAGGAAACATGCAGGTCCCAGAGGGTATCAGGGCACACTCCACCAGGGCAATGGCTGCGTCGCAAGCAGAAGGAGCTGGAGCAACGCTGGAATGGATTTGTATAGCAGCAACCTGGTCCAGCTTTGCCACCTTTTGTAAGACACTATAGAGTGGATCTTTGGGCGGCTAAAGATCAGACCTTTGGACACAAGGTCTTACAAGCCATGGTCCCGCCCTAGGGGTAAGTGCTCGTTTATCCTCTCAGGTGGCTGTCCTGAAAGACGATTAGGGGAAAAACGAAGTTACTTACTGGTAACGTTCTTTCCCGTAGTCTTTCAGGACAGCCGGGTACCCACCCAATTGTGTATTAAGACACAGATTTCCTTACAGGAAATGTGATATAATGAATTATGTGTATCATATGTTCTTGTGTCTCCCCAGCGGACTAAAGAACTGAGGAGCCAGCAGGGAAGGAGGAAATTTATAGAAGCTGGCGCAGGTGTTTCCAACAGAAGGGAGGAGCCAAGCTCTCAGGTGGCTGTCCTGAAAGACTATGGGAAAGAACGTTACAAGTAAGTAACTTTGTTTTTTTTACTATTAATGGCAGTGATCTGCTTTTTTTTTTTTTGCTTTTTTTTTTTTTATATCAGGAGTGCGATATTGCGGCAGACAAATTGGACACATTTTTTGGACCATTGACAATTATACAGCGATCAGTGCTATAAAAATGCACTGATTACTGTATAAATGTCACTGGCAGTGAAGGGGTTAAAACTAGGGGGCAATCAAGGGGTTAACTGTGTTCCTTAGGTGTGTTCTAACTGTAGGGGGGATGGGACTATCTAGGAGGAGAGAGAGATCGATGTTTATACTTGGTATGAACACACAATCTGTCTACTCCCCTGAAAGAACTGGGATTTGTGTGTTTTACACACAGATCCTGGTTCTCGCTCTGTCACGAGCGATCGAAGGTGCCTGGTGGTCATCGCGCCAGCCGGGCACTCGCATTGGCTCTGGGCACACACTGCGGGTGCACGCGCATGCCTCCGGCGAAATGTAAGGTGACGTCGTTTCGCCCAGCTGTGCCATTCTGCCGCAACTGAAAACTAAAACTGCGGCGGCTGGTCTTCAAGCAGTTAAAACAATGGACACAAGATCATTAGGCGTAGGGGCATCACAGGATGAGCGAGACAAAATGTCATTGTAGTAATGATAGATATAAGTGTAAATATTGAAGATGTTTTTCAATCATTGTCTTTATTTTTTCAAGGAGGTCAATGAAAACTCACTAAAAAGGTTAAATGGATACCTGGAGAATCTTCAGAAGCCTGGACATCTTTCACACAAGCCAGCCCAGCTCACATTTTATGTTCGAGAAACTGAGCCGACTTCCGAAAATGACCAAGAATCCTCCAAAATACCAGGTGAATGCATCCCATATTTTTATCTGTAAAAATACTTAACCCCTTCACGCTTAAGCTTTTTTTTATGACACTTGTTGCTTAGTTAAAATCAGTATTTTTTGCTAGAAAATGACTCAGAACCCACAAACATTATATATTAATATATATTTTTTAGCAGAGACCCTAGAGAAAAAAACGGAAGTCATTGCAAAACCATAATGTTAGCCCAATTTTTTGTATAATGTAAAAGATGCCAAGTAAATAGATACCTAACATGTCATGCTTTAAAATTGCACACACTCCGTGGAATGGAGAAAAACTACGGTACTTAAAAAATCTCCATAGGTGATGATTTAATTTTTTTTAACAGTTACCTGTTTAGAGTTACAAAGGAGATCTAGTGCTAGAATTATTGCTCTCGTTCTAACAATTGCGGCAATACCTCACATGTATAGTTTGAACACTGTTTACATTTTCAGGCGCGACTTACGTATGCGTTTGCTTCTGCGCTAACACGGAGGGATTAATTATTAATTATTCTTTTTCTTATTTATTTCATTTATTTATGCACTGTCCCTTATATATATATTTTTTCTTTATTATTATTTTTTTTTTTTTTTTAATCTAGCGCCTTTAACCACTTCAGCCCCGGAAGGATTTACCCCCTTCCTGACCAGAGCACTTTTTACAATTCGGCACTGCGTCGCTTTAACTGCTAATTGCGCGGTCATGCAATGCTCTACCCAAATGAAATTTGCGTCCTTTTCTTCCCACAAATAGAGCTTTCTTTTGATGGTATTTGATCACCTCTGCCGTTTTTATTTTTTGCGCTATAAACGGAAAAAGACTGAAAATTTTGAAAAAAAATGATATTTTCTACTTTTTGTTATAAAAAAAATCCAATAAACTAAATTTTAGTCATACATTTAGGCCAAAATGTATTCGGCCACATGTCTTTGGTAAAAAAAATGTCAATAAGCGTATATTTATTGGTTTGCGCAAAAGTTATAGCGTCTACAAACTAGGGTACATTTTCTGGAATTTACACAGCTTTTAGTTTATGACTGCCTATGTCATTTCTTGAGGTGCTAAAATGGCAGGGCAGTACAAACCCCCCCCAAATGACCCCATTTTGGAAAGTAGACACCCCAAGGAAATTGCTGAGAGGCATGTTGAACCCATTGAATATTTATTTTTTTTGTCCCAAGTGATTGAATAATGACAAAAAAAAAAAAAAAAAAATTTACAAAAAGTTGTCACTAAATGATATATTGCTCACATAGGCCATGGGCATATGTGGAATTGCACCCCAAAATACATTCAGCTGCTTCTCCTGAGTACGGGGATACCACATGTGTGGCACTTTTTGGGAGCCTAGCCGCGTACGGGGCCCCGAAAACCCAGCACCACCTTCAGGATTTCTAAGGGCATACATTTTTGATTTCACTCCTCACTACCTATCACAGTTTTGAAGGCCATAAAATGCCAAGATGGCACAACCCCCCCCCAAATGACCCCATTTTGGAAAGTAGACACCCCAAGCTATTTGCTGAGAGGCATGGTGAGTATTTTGCAGCTCTCATTTGTTTTTGAAAATGAAGAAAGACCAGAAAAAAAATTTTTTTTTTTTCTTTTTTCAATTTTCAAAACCTTGTGACAAAAAGTGAGGTCTGCAAAATACTCACTATACCTCTCAGCAAATAGCTTGGGGTGTCTACTTTCCAAAATGGGGTCATTTGGGGGGGTTTTGTGCCACCTGGGCTTTCCATGGCCTCCGAAACTGTGATAGGCAGTGAAGAGTGAAATCAAAAATTTACGGCCTTAGAAAGCCTGAAGGCGGTTCTTGGTTTTCGGGGTCCCGTACGCGGCTAGGCTCCCAAAAAGTCCCACACATGTGGTATCCCCGTACTCAGGAGAAGCAACAGAATTTATTTTGGGGTGTAATTTCACAAATCCCCATGGCGTGTTTGAGCAATATAACATTTAGTGACAACTTTGTGCAAAAAAAAAAAAAAAAAAAAAAAATTTGTCTCTTTCCCGCAACTTGTGTCACAATATAAAATATTCCATGGACTCGACATGCCTCTCAGCAAATAGCTTGGGGTGTCTACTTTCCAAAATGGGGTCATTTGGGGGGGTTTGAACTGTCCTGGCATTTTATGCACAACATTTAGAAGCTTACGTCACACATCACCCACTCTTCTAACCACTTGAAGACAAAGCCCTTTCTGACACTTTTTGATTACATGAAAAAATTATTTTTTTTTGCAAGAAAATTACTTTGAACCCCCAAACATTATATATTATTTTAAAGCAAATGCCCTACAGATTAAAATGGTGGGTGTTTCATTTTTTTTTTTCACACAGTAATTGCGCAGCGATTTTTCAAACGCATTTTTTGTGGAAAAAACACACTTTTTTAAATTTTAATGCACTAAAACACACTATATTGCCCAAATGTTTGATGAAATAAAAAAGATGATCTTAGGCCGAGTACATGGATACCAAACATGACATGCTTTACAATTGCGCACAAACGTGCAGTGGCAACAAAATTAATACATTTTTAAAAGCCTTTAAAAGCCTTTACAGGTTACCACTTTAGATTTACAGAGGAGGTCTACTGCTAAAATTACTGCCCTCGATCTGACCTTCGCGGTGATACCTCACATGCATGGTGCAATTGCTGTTTACATTTGACGCCAGACCGACGCTTGCGTTCGCCTTAGCGCGAGAGCAGGGGGGACAGGGGTGCTTTTTTTTTTTTTTTTTTTTTTTTCTTTATTATTTTTTTGCTTTTTTATCTTATTTTTAAACTGTTCCTTTCATATTTTTTTTTAAATCATTTTTATTGTTATCTCAGGGAATGTAAATATCCCCTATGATAGCAATAGGTAGTGACAGGTACTCTTTTTTGAAAAAATTGGGGTCTATTAGACCCTAGATCTCTCCTCTGCCCTCAAAGCATCTGACCACACCAAGATCGGTGTGATAAAATGCTTTCCCAATTTCCCAATGGCGCTGTTTACATCCGGCGAAATCTAAGTCCTAAAATGCTCGTAGCTTCCGGTTTCTTAGGCCATAGAGATGTTTGGTGCCACTCTGGTCTCTGATCAGCTCTATGGTCAGCTGGCTGAATCACCGGCTGCATTCTCAGGTTCCCTGTTGAGACAGGAGAGCCAGAGAAAAACACGGAAGACGGTGGGGGGGGGGGGGGGGCATTCCCTCCCACTGCTTGTAAAAGCAGTCTAGAGGCTAATTAGCCACTAGGATTGCTTTTACATGAAAGCCGACCGCTGGCTGAAAAGAATGATACCAAGATGATACCTAAACCTGCAGGCATCATTCTGGTATAACCACTCAAAGTCGTGAATGGCGTACCTGAAGACAAAAAAATGGTTAACAATAAAGCACAGTAAACGGTAAAGTATAAAAAATTGCATACCTGAAAAGCAAACATGATAAAACATAATAACAATAAAACATTGCAGAATAGAATACAGTAAAAAAGAGCAGAACACCAGAGAGAGAATAGAGAGAGAGAGAACAATAAAACGACAACTATTTTTTTTTATTTTTGTTTGTGTTTTTTTTTTTTTTTTTACACTTTTTTTTTGTAACTGTAACTTTTATAACTGTAACCGGTTCCAGGTTCGGGTCTCTCAAAATGCGATGGCATCTTGGGAGACCCTGTGAAAGTGTGCCTAGTCTGTGCAATGCTGTACCCTACGCTAATACTCAACTAGTGAATGGTAGCGTTCAAAACATTCACCAATGCAAAGACCAGGATTGTCAGGACAGGAGGGACAATAATAGCGGGTGTCACGTCTATATACGCGCTTGCTGCAGACACATCTTTTTTGGGGGGGTTCGTTGGGTAGGGGTACTCGGGAGGACATATAAATGCCTCTCATGCAGCCGACTGCATTTGGTTGGGGATGTGAATGGGGGAAGTACGGGCGCTGCAGAAGTGGTGGGTTCCCAATTAGGATTGGCGAATGCAGCAGGAAGGGCATTATGGGCATGACGGGCCTGTGTTTGTCTTTTTGGTGGCAGCGGGACACTACTTGTGCTTGCCACCTCACCAGCTTGAACTGCACTTATGGGACTCGCCACGTCACCAAGTGTTACTGCAGTGCTGGTATGACTACGACTGGGGTGTACTAGGCCGCTGGCGCTTGCCAGTTCACCAAAACGCTACAAAAAAAAGTGACAGTGATCGATCGATACTGCACTTGGGTGGGCTGGGCCGGGCGGAGGGGCAAAACGCAGGTGCTAGCAGGTATCTGGGCTGATCCCACTAACACTGCGTTTTTGGGAACCCTAAACTGCTGGGGACACTAGTATAGATCTGATCGGATCAGATATTGATCCGATCAGATACTATACCACTAAGGGAGGTGTACGGTGCGTGCGTGGGTGTTAGTGGTACTGGCGCTAATCTGACGCTGCTTGGGGCTGGTGCTTGCCAGTTCACCAAAATGCTACCAAAAAAACTGTTAGCGATCGCAGGGATCAGGCCTGACTCTGCGAACGCTGCAGTTATGCGTTTAGTGTTTTGTAAGTGACAGTGATCGATCGATACTGCACTTGGGTGGGCTGGGCGGAGGGGCAAAACGCAGGTGCTAGCAGGTATCTGGGCTGATCCCGCTAACACTGTGTTTTTGGGAACCCTAAACTGCTGGGGACGCTAGTATAGATCTGATCGGATCAGATATTGATGTGTTCAGATACTATACCACTAAGGGAGGTGTACGGTGCGTGTACGGTGCGTGCGTAGGTGTTCGCGGTACTGGCGCTAATCTGACGCTGCCTGGGGCGACGCATATCACCGCCGGGCGATCAGGGGGCTAAACCTTTATTCGGTAATAAACGGCGGGTGCCCTGACACTAAAAAAAATAAACGAACTAACCAGCGTCACCCGTAACAGTTATACGGTGATCAGTGGTGAAAGGGTTAACTAGGGGGCAATCAAGGGGTTAAAACATTTATTAGGTAGTATATGGGGGTCCCTGTCGCTATAAAACGCTGACAGCGAACCTAAATATTTACGTTCCTAACTAGCGTCACCAGCGACACTAATACAGCGATCAGAAAAATGATCGCTTAGCGACACTGGTGACAGGGGGTGATCAAGGGGTTAAAACTTTATTAGGGGGGGTTAGGGGGGTACCCTAGACCTACAGGGGGCTAATACTAACTGTCCTACCACTGCTAACTGTCACAAACTGACACCAATGCAGTAATCAGGAAAAAAACAAAACAAAACAAAAAAACCTGCTTGCTGTCAGTTTGTGACAGGGGGGGGGGTGATTGGGGGGGGATCGGGGGGCGATCGGGGGGGGATCGGGGGTGTTTAGTGTGCCTGGCATGTTCTACTGTGTTGTGTGTGTGTGTTGGTGCACTTACATGTCTTCTCTCCTCGGTGCTGGAACGGAAACTGGCCAGCCGAGGAGAGATGACATCACATCCTCTGCCTCTGTGTACTATACAGAGGCAGGGGATGTTTCTCATTGGCTGGGAGCGATCGCGAGGGGGGGGCCACGATCGGATGGTCTCCCCCTCGTCTCTCAACTCTCCCAGCCAAACGCCGACCGCCGATGGCACCGGGGGGGGGTCCGATCGGACCCCCCGCCCGCGGGAAGGCAATCACGTACCAGGTACGTGATTTTGCCTGCCCGTGCCGCTCTGCTCACGTATATATGCGTGAGGCGGTCGGCAAGTGGTTAATAAGGCACCAGTTAACCAGAAGTGATGTCATGACATTGCTTCCGGGTTACTAGATCCGAGACCCGATCAAAGCCGATTCCTCGGCGTCAAGGGGTTAAGGTACACTGGTTGAAATATAGCATCTTTTATGTTTTACCCAAATACAATAATATATTTTTCAAGCCGCATTTTGCCTAAGCCATCATTTTAGATTTTGGTGCCGACACCAAGATTCTTAGCGCCATTGTACAGTAGTTGACAGAAACCATATGTTCATAATAATCCAGCACTAAATCCAGGGGTTTTCACTTTTGCAGTGCTTCAATGCGCAATGCCTCTTTGGGTGCAGCCCTCCTCAGACTGGGAAATCTTCCGTCCAGCTATGTCATTTTTAATTTTAAGTAAGAGTAAGGCACTGTTCATATCTTAGCGTTCTAAATCGCAGGTGGAATCACTGCGATTCGAAATGGAATCACTGCGATTCGAAATGGCAGCAAATCGCGGGACGCCCATGCAATCACCGTCACCGTCATGTGAGGAAATGTGCCTATATTGTACACATTTATTGAAAAAAATGGTGTGTGTGTGTGTGTGTATATGTATATGTATATGTGTGTGTGTGTGTATGTATATGTATATGTATATATATATATATGTATATATATATATATATATATATATATATATATATATATATATATATATATATATATATTACAGCTGCGTGATTCTGGCTAAAATGAGAATCAAGATTTTTTTGCTTAGAAGATAGTTCACCATTCTTTTTTTTTTTTATTAATTGAAGTGTATCTTTGCCCAAAAAATTGCATTTGAAAGACCGCTGGGCAAATACAGCGTGACATAAAATATTGCAGCAATTGCCATTTTATTCCCTAGGGTCTCTGCTAAAATATATATAATGTTTGGGGGTTCCAAGTAATTGTCTAGCAAAAAATATTGATTTTTAACTTAAGAAAGAAGTGTCAGAAAAAGATTTAGACTTTAAGTGGTTAAACTTCCTGCATTTACACATTGTTGAAAGCTTGGCAGACTGCCCAGATTTTTTCTTTACAAACAGAAGTGTATCCCTTTGATCTAAGAAGTTAGTTACAATGTTTCATATTAAAAACTTGGCAGACTGCCCGGATGTTTTCTTTTGACAGCTGAGTGAGCAGATAAGTCTCTCCATTTGTTATATGAAAGAATCGGCAAACTCTGCAACAGAGATCGTTAGGGGGGGTTGAATCGAAATCGCAAATTTTTTTTTTAGCGATTTAATTGTGCAGCTCTAATATAAATAAATATAATTTATTTTACTGTGCAAACGTTTTAGACAGGTGTGAAAAAATGCTGTAAACTAGGAATGCTTTCAGAAATAGAAGCACTATTAGTTTATTTTTATTCAATTGACAAAATGAAATGTAAATGAAAAGAAGAGAAACCCAAATAATATCAATATTTGGTGTGATCACCCTTTGCACTTGCATGCAGTTTTTGAAGCAGGTAGGTTGTTCCAAACTAAGAACTAACCACAGATCTTCTGTGGATGTAGGCTGTCTTTTCATGTAATCCCAGTACAGAGTCAATGATGTTAAGATCAGGGCTCTGTGGGGTCCAAGCAATCCCTTCCAGGACTCCTTGTTGTTTTTTACACTGATGATAGTTCTTAATGCTATTGGCTCCATGTTTGGGGTCGTTGTTTTGCTGCAGAATAGATTTGGGGACAATCACCTCCCTGATGGTATGGCATGATGGATACATTTCTGTCTGTATTTCTCAGCATTGAGGACCCCATTGATCCTGACAAAATCTCCAACTCCATTTGCAGAAATGCAGCCCTAAACTTGCAAGGAACCTCCACCATGTTTCACTGTTAGCTGCAGACACTCATTATTGTACCGTTTTCCAGCCCTTCGTGATTAAATTGCCTCCTGCGACAGCCAAATATATCAAATTGTGACTTATCAGTCCAGAGCACCTGCTGCCATTTTTCTGCACCCCAGTTCCTATGCTTCCATTTATAGTTGAGTCAGTTAGCCTTGTATCCACATCCTATTCATGAGTCCTGCAAGTGATTGTTTGGCCCCCACAGAGCCCTGATCTACGCATTGAGTCTGTCTGGAATTACATGAGGAGACAGAAGGATTTGAGGCAGCCCAAAGCCACATAACATTTTTGGCTAGTTCTCCAAGATGTTTGGAACAACCTACCTGCTGAGTTCCTTCAAAAACTGTGTGCAAGAGTACCTATATGAATCAAAGAATTGCTAATGTTTTGAAGGCAAAGGGTGGTCACACAAAATATTGATTTGATTTGGATTTTTCTTCTGTTCATTTACTTTTTACCATTTTGTTAATTGAAAAAAAAACTGTGAACACTTCTATTTCTGAAAACATTCTTAACTGCTTGCCGACCAGCCACCGCAGTTGTACTGCGGCAACATGGCTCGGCTGCGCAAATCGCCGTCATGTTACGTCGGTAACAAATTCGTCCAGTAGGGGGTGCGTGCGCGCGCCTCCTGCTCGCCCACGGAGACGATACGAGTGCCCGGCGGTTGTGATCACCGCCAGGCTCCCGCGATCGCTCGGGGCACACCGAGAACCAGGATCTGTGTGTGTAAACACATAGTTTCCGGTTCTCTGAGGGGAGAACAGACAGATCGTCTGTTCATACAGAGAACAACGATCTGTCATCCCTCCCTCTTCAGTTAGAACACGCAATAGGGAACACATTAACCCCTTGATCGCCCCCTAGCGGTTAACCCCTTCACTGCCAGTGACATTTTTACAGTAATCTGCATTTTTATTGCACTGATCGCTGTAAAAATGCCAATGGTCCCAAAAATGTGTCAAAATTGTCTGATGCGTCCGCCATAATGTCTCAGTCCCGATAAAAAAATTTTCATATATTTTTGGGGGATATTTATTATAGTAAAACGTATTGCGTTTTTTTTTTTTTTTTCAAAATTGTCGCTCTTTTTTTTGTTTATAGCGCAAAAAATAAAAACTGCAGAGGTGATCAAATACCACCAAAAGAAAGCTCCATTTGTGGAAAAAAAGGATGTTGATTTTGTTTGGGTGCAACGTCACACGACCACGCAATTGTCAGTTAAAGTGATGCAGTGCCGAATCGCTAAAAGTGCTCTGGTCAGGAAGGGGGTAAAATCTTCCGGGGCTGAAGCAGTTAATTTTCAGCATTGTTCACACCTGCCTAAAACTTTTGTAATATATGTATATACATATTCATTCTACAAATTGACTTAAGTTGAAGTACAATGTTGGAGTGCAGTTGACAAACCTCCACATTTGAGTTCCTCCACTTTTACAGAATTAAACACTGCAATAACTGCATATTTTTTTCTTTTTTTAAACAATAGCAGTGGGAATTATGCTTTGTTTATGTTACTGCAAATGTTCTGTACAAAAATATAGATATCAACAGGAAGTATTTGTAGGATGAGAAAACACGCCAGCATATGGCTCATTAGGTTTGTGATTTCATCTTTAGCATAAATGTGCTTATATGAATAAAAAAGTCAGCATTTTCTTTTTGTTGCTTTTGTTAGGGTTCCGAACGGTCAGCTTCACTTTAGATAGCAGAGACCTGCTCAGCACGGTGTTGGGTATTCTCAATTCCTGCAGCTTGTCCACAGACCACGTGCAGTGTTCGGTTAAAGGTACGGCATCTCCAAGGAAAGGAGCAACCACATTTTACAGACCCATCAAGTGGAACAAGAGCTATTATGCCTTCACTGGATTCAAGGACCCAGAGGAAGAACTGGCACAAGCACATAGAGCAGAAATAACTATTATGCAAGTAACATCCAAAGCATTATTAGTAATGTTTCTTTGCTTCTTGTAGGCGTTGCCCCTTATTTATCATGGGGGCTAAGTTTTGTGCACCTTGTTTTGCTAGCTACTCACTTACCATTATTAAAGTTGACCTCTCTGCATAAATTGCTGACATGTCACAATATACAGCAATTTAGATAAAATAAAGCTGTACATTTGTTTTTTTTTTTTGATAAAAAAAAAAGTCTTTAGAGCTGCAATCAAGTAATCTTGCTTAGGCTGGCCTGGCTATACATGATTTGTTTTGTTTTTTCGTTCAGCAAGTGGGCATAACAAAAAAAAATCAACAGATTCTCCTATCCACACAAGTAAGGTGGATAGAGGAATCCCTTCTTGCCAGGACATTATATTCTCACGGCAGGACTCTCTGCTGTCAGAATACACCGATCAGCAGCTGCAGCCACTAGTTGACAACAGTATTCAAACGTTCTCATTCAACAGAAGTCAATCTTCTGAACCAGATTAATTTTGATTATTATGAGCAGCTTTAGAAGAAATTATTAGCCTGCTGCAGGCAAGAGGAAATACTACTTCAGTCTCCTCTTCTCTGGTCATCAGACTGCAACATTGCAACTTTATATCAAGCCCCAAGGTAAAAGGCTTCAACAGTCAAAAACTGCACAGAAACCAGAATATTTATACATTGTTTCATCTCTAAAGCCAGATACACGTGAGCCGAATGTTGGGTGACATTTGCCGGTTCAAAACAACATCCAACATTTGGCCCGTGTGTAAGTCGGTCTGTCTGGCTTTTGTTGGACGAGCATGCTGGAAAACCAGCAGCCGACTGACTCCTGATCAGCCAATGGCAGAGAGCACTGATAGGAATGTTGTTCTGGCGGTTGGGCTACCCCCCCCCCCCCCCCCATCAGAACACAACAGCTCAGCAGGGGAGATTGCTGTACTAATGTCGGGTGGTTAGTACAGCTGCTCTGATGAGGGCTGTCAATTTTTTTTCGTGCGGGGAAAAAAAACTTTGCATGTACCAGGCTTAAGGCATTGTCAGGGGGAGTATTGTTATCTTTTCCAGATGTAAAAAAAATCCTCCTAGTGTTACACATATACATTGCTTGCCATTGACCTTACAATATGCATGCTGTTATTATGATCAAATGTATCTGATACTAGGTTCACTTTTTGCAGCACTTGACTACAATGTGTATTGCTCAAAATTAGATCATGTCTGATTCTTATGTTGATTAGCAATGGTTTGAAAATGACTTGATATGACCTGCATTGTTTTTGTGTGTTTCATGCAAATCCACCTCTCAGACTATCCAGCCTGTGTTAGAATTTTATAGTTAAAGAATCATTGTTTATTTTTTGCGGTACGTTTCATAAATTTTCCCTCACCTTATGAAGGATGTTTTACCCTTTTATTTTCTCAAGTGTTGCTGTGATTTAAGGGTAACCGCAAAAAGCCAAAATAATAATTTTAACTATTGGTGGTATGTTACAAAGTATAACATTATAAGTACTGCTTGTTCCTTTGATTGAAGATTTTTGTTAGAGACACGGAATACTTCATATGAGAGTTGAATAGGGTAGTTGCAGTCTGCTTTGAATGCCTGCAGGTCTGGAAATCACCTCCCAACTGACCAAACCTAGCACCAGAAAATGAGTGGGTTTGACTCTAGATGTTTTTCTTCATAAAAAAAGCAATGGTTAAATCATTTAATCTGCACTGAATTCTTTTTCTGGGTCATTGAATCACTAAATAAGGGAAGTTGGAGAATCATCAAGCCAGACAGAAAACTAGCCTTTTCAAAAGGGGTCTGGGTTATCAGCACACATAATTTTGTTATGGAATTTCTTCTTTAAAACAGTTGTGGATTGCCATCAAATGAATACATTTTATGACATATTGCTTTGTAAGCAATAATTACTCGGCTTTTTTCCCTGCCATGTAAGACCCTGTTGTAATGTTAATACATGTGTAGATCTTTCTTCCAGTGAAGAATGTCTCTGTTTGAAGCTCGATCTGTATTACTCTATTGTGTCTGCTTAATTTAAGCTAGCACAGTTAGCAGTTGCATTTATAGTTTGTTCCTAATGTTCTTCATGCATCTATTAACTCAAGTTCATTTTTTTTTTTTTTTACCGGCTCTCAAGTTTGTTTTTTAATTTTTTTTCTTTTAGTCCATGGTTAGAAAATAACCGAGAAGTAGCCCTAAAGAAGCTGCAAGACAGTATTTCTCTAAGGGAAGAATTAGAACGTTTAAAGAAAGATTTGTCCGACCGACTTCAGCTGTCTGATGTCAGGTAAGATATTGTTCACCAAGAATTGGTGACAATATTTATGTAATAAATGATTTGATGATCGCTTAGTAGGGGTGGAAACACTCTTGCTGTATTATAATTTGGACGCATGCTATATGTAGTCCAAATATCACTAGGTATGCATCAATTCTTTAATAAAATTGCCAGGCTTTATTCATGTCCACTTAAAACATTCATATCCAAAAAAAGCACTCTTGTAAAAGCATACTAATTACCAATATTATTCAACACCTGTGCTCCACTGATCTGTAAAATCTGGCACTACGCTGCTGTAGAAAAAAACTCTTGTGTTACTCGGATGCCAAAACTACAGACTTCCAGACTGGTGCTAGTTTATCAGCTCATGCTTTATTATACGATACCAACTTTACCTGATAAATTACTTGTCAACACGCAATACTATGCTTTCTATGTGTTTCATACTGTAAATGAGTAATGTTTATAGAGGCCTCTATTTTTCTAAATGTGACTAAAGTGTTTTCGTTTTTGTAAGATAAAAAAAAAATTTTCGATGAAGAATAAAAAAAAATAAAAAAGTTTGCATGTGTATTAAATCTTATAGCACTAAGCCAAACCATAGGACACTTTATTGCCTCGAACTCAGGAAGCTTGGGTTCAAAAAAGTTTTCATTCTTTAAGTGCTTTGGTACATTAGCATTTGTGCATATAATGTACGCTTCACTGCAAACAGCTGCTAGTCAACGCAAGACAAGACAGGAGTCGGGATACAAACAAAGCTCAGAGGTCAAATCTTGCTACAGCTAATAAGATCTTATGTATATTATGTTTATAAACCAGAAGAGGTAACTGTACAGAAATGTCTGTTATCAAATTCTATTTATTATATTTTGGTGTTTAGTTTTGCATTTATTTATTGTGTTTTCTTTTTATTTGATATTTTAAGAAGTTGGATTCATGGATATAAATTATATTTCTCCTCCTTTACAGGTGGCAGAGAAGTTGGGGTATCGCTCACCGTTGTGGGCAACTTCATAGTCTAAGCCGACTAACTCAACAAAGCAGTGAGTCTTTAAAGATGGCAAAGGGTAAATATTCCATCTACAGCCTACATCAGTGATGGCGAACCTTGGCACCTCAGATGTTTTGGAACTACATTTCCCATGATGCTCAACTACACTGCAGAGTGCATGAGCATCATGGGAAATGTAGTTCCAAAACATATGGGGTGCCAATGTTCGTAATCACTGGCCTACATACTGTGGTATTGCTAAAGCTTTACATTCTCTTGCAGCTTTGTTTGATCCATCATCTGGTTATTGTTTTTGGAGAGAAATGTGGGGAATATAATGTGTGTATGCTGCTTTTCTTAGGAGATAAACAGGTAATTGGCATGGGTGGAACATGTATACCTTTTTTATGACTGCATTTTCCTGATTTCTTTGTCAGTAATTTAGTACAGCAATAAGCTTCCCTCACAATTAGGTCAGTCTATTTGTCTCACATCTCAGCAGTCTGATCGCTGACAGATTTGTATTTCCACTGGATTTTTAAATCCTGTGGTTGACACATACAGTACAATAATAGATATAGTCAACTTATCACAAGATATTCATTCCTGTTTGTTTTTTATCTAACCTACCAGTTTATTTATTTATTTATTTATTTCAGGTACTTATATAGCGCCGTCAATTTACGCAGCGCTTTACATATACATTGTACATTCACATCAGTTGATCACTTGGAGGCTTAATGGGCCTTTACAGGCACATTTATTCACAGACCTATTTTGGTAGGCAAGCATCCATTGAATGTGCACCAATAGCTTGTGTTATTTCAGTTATACCTCATGTATGTGCCTCTTCATTTTGCAAAATAATGTTTGACTTTTTTTAAAATGTCTTGCTGTAGCTATTGCATGATCATATTTTTCTGCTTAGGACGCGTAGTGATATTCACAGATCGAACAGGCATGAGTGCAGCGGGACATGTAATGCTAGGGACCACAGATGTCCATCACCACTGGACCAGGGTAAGAAACAATCATTCTGTAGTCAGCACTTGCCCATGAGCAAGTAATGGATTATTCCTTGTAAAACTCTTTTGTAAACAATTGTCATCTATGCATGCAACAATTATCGGAAGAAACATTGAAGGATAAAGCAAAATCTAAAGCTTTATTTATTTACTTTAAATAATAAACATGTCATACTTACCTGCCTTGTGCAATGGTTTTGCACAGAGCAGCCCTAATCCTCCTCTTGTGGGGTCCCCTGCCGACCTTCCTGTCTTCAGAGAATGCCGCCATCAGAAGCTGCTTCTTATGAGGTGCTCATGCTGGCCTGATCCCGAGTGTCCATAAACACAGGCAGCTGGCTCAGCCCCACCCCTCGCTACTTCTTTACAGGATTTGATCAACAGCAGCAGAAGCCAATGTTTCCTGCTGCTGCCTTTCTGTCGCTTGAGGAAAGAGCGAGCAAAGAGAGCCACAGCTCTAGGCCACAGCACTGAACTGTGATCGGGCTTTTTGTTTTTTTTTAATTGTTTATTTATATCGGGAAAGAGGCCCACATGGACCAGCAGGTTACAGAATCATGCATTTAACAAAAGCAACCATCATATAACCAAAACTTGTCAGACAATGTCATGTATCATAAAATTATGGTAATCACAGTTGTTGTATCAAGTTCAATCATCGTTTCCCCCTTACTCAACTACAGATCACGGGGGAATAACTGTGTAATGTGTTTGAAGTTGCCGTATAGTCCTCCACACGAGTGGAGCTCTTCTATGTGTTGAAGGTGTGATGTGGCATGTTGTGGTAGTCCCATTGGCTCAGTCCCTTCCTTTTCCTTTTTCTGTATAGTCTCCCCAATGTGGGGGTTATAAACAGCGTAGGTGGAACCTACTACTGAGGAATAAGAAGTATAAAGAGGTGTAAGTAAAGAGTTGGAAGGCAGAAGGTTAGGAGACAGGAGGGGGGGGTGGGGTTGTGTGTTCCCACGATCATGGAGTATCAGGTGGGTGTCTCTGTAAGGTTCTATGCCTCTGCAATCAGAGCTTGGGAGTGTAATGCTGAGTTTTACATGTTCATGTATCGACTGCAGCCCCTCTCAGGGCTTGGCCTTCAGACGAGTACATGAGCATGTTCCACAGTTGCCAGGTCTTGGACAATGTCTCTTGTCTATTCTGTGAAGATGAGGTCCTCCATTCGTTTGATTTCCTCCACTGTTTGTAGCCATAGGTCGATGGATGGTGGAAGCGGAGATTTCCATTGGAGCGGGATGCAGGCTTTAGCTGCGTCCAATAGGTGGCATATCACAGGCTTTTTATATACTCTCTCGGGGATATTTGATGCATGTTGAAGAAAGAATGCTGGGTCTTCTGTGATGGTACGGTCCATGAATTGTTGTGCCGTCTTGCATATTATGCGCCAGAAGTGTTTTAGTTTGGGGCATGACCAAAAAATGTGTATCAAAGTCCCTTTTTCTGAGATCAGGTTTAGGTAAGTGAAATGGAGGGGGGCTGGGGTGATCTTAATAACAGAAGGGTTTTTTACCTTTAAAGTGATGCTAAAGTTTCATTTTTTTTTTTTGTTAAAAATAACAAACGTGTTATACTTGCCTGCTCTGTGTAGTGGTTTTGCACAGAGCAGCCCACATCCTCCTCTTCTTGGGTCCCTCTTTGGTGCTTCTGGCCACTTCCTCCTGTTGAGCGCCCCCACAGCAAGCTGCTTGCTATGGGGATACCCGAGGCGAGCCACAACTCCCTGTGTCCATTCAGACACAAGGCCGCAGCCCCGCCCCATCCCGCCCCCTTTCTTTCCTGATTGGCTGATTGACTTTGACAGCAGCAGGAGCCAATGGCGCCGAGCCGCTGTGTTAGCCAATGAAAAGGGGAGTCCCAGACAGCCGAGCCACTACTGAAACATCGCTGAATATAGATGGGAGCTCAGGTAAGTATTAGGGGTGCTGAGGGGGGAGCTGCACACTGGAGGCTTTTTATCTTAATGCATAAGATAAAAAAAAAACCTTCTGCCTTTAAAACCACTTTAATGCAGAGAATGCTTTAGGGTGAAATGTGTGACCCACTTTCCAAAAGCCACAAGGCTCTGGTGTTGAATTTAAGCTGCTTTTCAAACATAAGTCTGCCATAAACTCAAAAAGCAACTAGGAGAAGAAACAAGGGATGTGAAGGAAAGAAGTGCACGTACTGTATATTATGTATAAATTGTAATGCTGTTGCCCCTCTAAGTCTTAATGTAGTTACTCTTTGGGATACAGTGAACCCTATAGCATCTAGATTTAGTTACTGAAGGTCTTGTGATCCTTGGGTACTCCTTAATTAAAGGCATACAAAAGGAAAATTTGAAGTCTTTAATTTACACAATGTCCATTATTGCTTGCCTACCCAGCCTTTACTATCCTTGATTCGATGCAGCATTCTTTCTGTGTGTTCTGACATGGTCACCAAATCGTCCTAATGACCTGGCCTTCCTGAGCAGGATGAAAGAGAAATCTGCATTAAGTAGCTCTCGAGCAAGAAAAGCTAGCATGGTAGATGCCGGATGCTTGCAATGTGCTGCTGAAATGTTTTAGTGTTTGATTTATAACCATATTGTAGGAAAAGGTTTAGTTTTATAGCATACAGGAGACTTTAGTAATAATGTTCTGTCTATGCTTCTCTTCAAAGAATGCTCAATATGTTTTCAATTCCCTAGGGCCTGGGAAAAATAATCTGTTGTTCACGAGGATATTTATCAATTAAATAAACCGATGTCTTTGTTTTTGCTAGTTTATTCAGATGATTTTTAACATATAGTGTGGAAACTCCGCTACACAGCAAAGCATTGTAAAAACAGGAGGAATAAGCCAGACCAAGTGCTAGATATACTAAAGATTGCAGGTTGATTCATTAATTCTCCCTTCTGCTCCTCAAAAAATAGCGCTACACTAATAAAACATGCACACATCTAAGTGGTTGGGGTCATGTTTTAGAAGCAGAGAGCTATGGCAAGTGTAATGATAAATATGTCATAGATACTGTATAAGCAAAACTGTCCAAGAGACCATAAACCTAAACTGCTGCAAATTCTCTGCTAAATGACAGGTAGCCTGATTTGCATTAAACTGCATCTAAACTCTTTGTGCATTTCAGAGATGTGCTCTGTGCAAACCGAAGCAGCAGTTAGTGTGGACAACTACCAGAAAGAACTGATGCAGATTTGTTTATATCCACACCATACAACAAACACTCCTGGACCTTTCCACATTTAGCACTGTAGTTGGGGAACATTGAAGCAATCTTTCCTAAAAATAAAGAGTTCCCAAAATTTCTTTAGTCATGTGAATATGGATTTACTGCATTTTATTCTTGTGTAATGTGTGTTCTTCTGAGTGGGTGTTACTAAAAGGTATCATTTTTGTTCCTTCTTGCATTCTTTTCTTGTTTGAGGCATAATGGTGTTAACCACATGTGTTCCTGAGCCAATTTCTATTTGAATCTTCCTTTAGTCCCATAGTATTGTCAATTTGTCAAGAAAACAAGTTCTCATTATCCTGTGGACTGGTTTATAACAGGATTGGAAAATCAGAAGCTTTTAATTTTAACTGTTGGGCTTAGCACTGGATCCAAGCTGTCACTGAAGATCCATTCGCTCCATGGCATCCTGGTTTGTTTGTTCATGATGTGCTCAATCAAATGGATGGGCTGCCAATGCACCAAAAAAAAATCTAGAAACTGACTTATATTTTGTTGTTTTTTGCAGCAAAGTGCTCCACAATACATGGTAGTGCACTGTGTTCCCTTAGTGCGTTGGGGTGCTATTAAAATGAATGGCAGTGTCCATAGAAGTTGACAGAACCTGCAGCCACAGAGTCCTGATTATGCTTTAAAACAACACTGGTACAAAAAGTGGCTATCCCAGTGCCATGTTAAAACTGCACCTGCGACTCAAGCAGTAAAGAAAAGGTATGCATTTCAACCCTACCGGTAAAATCTTCTGTACACTACAGGACATGGGCATAGTCCTAGACCACTGGGTTATATGCAGCTAATATCATAGAACTGGACACTGGAAAATCAGAGCTGTAAGGACCCCCCTCCTACGATTTTATTTTTTTTTAGCAAGCAATAAAAGGATCCATAGCCAGGGTGGGAGGGTCCTGTACTGTACTCCAAGAAAAAGATTTTACAGATAAGTCAAAAATACTATTTTCATTCTCATACAGTACAAGACATAGGCAGAGTCATCAGTATAAGGGAAGTCCGAAAGCTATACAAACTGAACAGTGGGCAACTCAAAAAGAAAAACGGTCCCTAACAACTAAAGTTTAAGAACCCTAACTCTAACCACAGCCAGTAGCACCTTGCAACTGAAGCATCAGTATAGGCCTGAATATCTACCTAGCAAGCTTGCAAACGTGTGAACAGAGGACCAAGTGGCAGCCTAGCAATTTTGTAAACCAGATGCCTGGTCCTGAAAAGCCCAAGAGGCACCCACAGAGGCGGTGGAGAGTGCCTTAACAGGAAAGGGAAGAACCCTAATCCTCAATGAGTAGGTCTGAACAATGAGCTGCCTAATTCACCTGACACAGGTGAAATGAGAAGCAGGAACACCCTCTGTGAGAACCTGCAGAAGAATAAGAGGCGATCTTGATTGCTGAAAAAAGCTGTAGCCAAGCAGTAAACCTTTAAACCACGAACCATGTCCAAACAATGAAGAGAAAACTCCTTTAGATGTTTTGAAGCAGGACAGAAAAAACAAAGTCCAGTGTCCTGGTTTAGGCTATATTCAAACTTATGCTGTGAGGGAAACGCTGCGATCGATGCTAGTTTCCCACCCCACATTGAAATGCAGTGCGCTTGCCTGCATCAGATCACATGGTACAAAACAACCATGCGATCTGGTTCAGTGCGGCTCCAAAAAAGTGCAATTTGGTGCGATTTGAGCCCATTCAAAATGAATGGGCTCAAATTGCACCGCACTGAATCGTATGTGATTTACACAGGAATGCGGTGCAGTTCCTGTGCGATTCACATAGGGTGTACACTGTGAACCATGCTTTAGACGGAAAGAAGAGACCACAGAAGCAAAAGGGAGGCCTGAGGCCTTGAAACAATGTTATCCCTAAGCCCCTACGGAAATGATTCCTTACATAAAAAGGCTACTTACTCTGATACCCTCCACGCAGAAGTAAAGCCTAGTAGACACTACTAGTTTTTCTTCTTTCAACCCAGCGGGTTGAATAAAATAAAACTGACAGCTCCAGTTGGAGCGCTGTACAAACAATCCGATGTTAGTACAGCGATCTCCCCCATTGAGCTATTGTGTTCTGACAGGGGATGGCCCCCCGGAATGGCTGAGAGAGCTGATTGGGAGCTGGTCGGCTGCTGGTTTTCCAGCATGCACATCCAACAGAAGTCCGCTGAAAGGCCAGCTTCTGTCAGACCGGTTGCCATACTGTACACACGGCCGAAAGTCGGCTGGGTTTTATTGAACCGGCCAATGTCACCCAACATTTGGCCCATGTACTAGGCTTAAGTGTGACAAGGTAATCAGCCTTGTGCATAAAATCCGCCAAGGGAAAATACCTTCATAGGTTTGCCCCTGGAGGTACGATAAAAACCAGGTTAAGATCCTATGCAGTCACACAGCACGCCTGAGGGGAGCATATTAGTGACCCACTACACAAAAGCCTTCACCAAGGAATGAGAGGCCAGTCGTCACTAGGAAGGGCAGCCAAGGTGAGATATGCCCCCTAAGGGCACTGAAGGTCAACTGCAGATCCAGATTGTACTAGAGGAAGGCCAGGATTTGTCACAAGGAGCACCATCTAGGATATAAGTTTCTTTGTTTTCACAAAGCAAGGAAAGTTGAACAGGTGCCATGGTAAACATTGTGCGATGTCAACTTGGAACATCTGGACCCAAAAATTGATGTTTAGACATTTAAGATTCAGAATGACATAGATGCCATCCTTGGCCTTTGAAATAAGTGGTGTGACAGCGCTGCATTAACACTAAAAACAAAGTATGAACAAACTATCACAAAGTAAAAATAAAAGTGCTCAGATAACAAAGTCCATTATTGACATGTAAGTGACGAATCTTCTGCTAAAGTGCAAAGAGGACACCATTTTTTTTCCACATGCTTCACTGCTCTTTCAAACAACAGTGCTCCCACCAGCGGGTGCAATGCTCGCTCACCTCCTTGTAAGACCCTGCAGGGGGTCAAACATACCTTACACACAGTGCAACTCTCCTTTAAGAAATGTTCCTCAATGGTCCTCGACAATTCCTTTTAGACTTTCAAGAGACACAAAACACACTGCAGCAGGTACAGTATCCTCCCAATATGCTGATTCAAGCTTGACTCCACGTTATTTGCTGGTAGTTCCGCAGTACCATAAAAGTAACAAAAGTGCCTCCAATAGTGCAGTATGAAGGGGATTAAACAGAACCTCACCCCAGCTAATATTAAACTCGCATTTATTGAAAAAGTAAAAGCATTAGTACAAGTTCCATTAAACAGATCTCACTTGTTGCAAACGGTTCCACCACCAGGCTCCACCTCTACTAGTTATGCCACCTACCTCGTGCCTTCATCTGGAGGAATGATCCGAGCAGTTGTGGTGGGGTAGATTTATACATAAAAGGTATAACTTTTAATTAGCAATTATCGTATGCATCATAGGCTCCGGCAGTCCCGGAGAGCCGCGCATGCGCAATCTGGAGTATTCCTGTCTAAGAGACATGAAGTCCCAAACTCCCTTTTCTTTTGCATTGATTACCGGGATGAAGGCACCTTGGGTGCTTCATCTTAAAGTCCCAACTCCCCCTCCATTGTACTTTGATACCGGGATGGAAGCAATTGAATATTTGGGATTGGCAGTGTTCCCCTACCATCCCTGTGTGAGGTTGCCCTCATTTATAGGGTACCTTTGATTAAGGTTTATATACTTATATTTTGACAGTATTAACATTTTTTCATATTGTTTATTATTATCTGTGTCTATGAGTAGTGCACATAGGAGAAGTCACATGCATCATTCCCAACTCTGGTTCAAATATGCCCACACTAACTGCTTCCACCTAGATATCCAGCACACTTTCCCTGCCTTGGGCCGTCTGTTGTGTGTGGTTTGTTTAGGCGCAGGGCTTTGGCTGAGGTCCTGTCCTCATTGCGGGAGCTGCGATGCGCCCAGTGGACCCTTCCCCCCCTCCCCTGGCATGTATTGTGCTCGGGAGGATCGGGCGGGTGCCCCTTTTCGCATCGGCGTCATGCCTGTCACGCTGCATGTGTGACGGCAGTTACGCCGTCCGCGTGACGTCAGTTGTGACGTCACGGTGCCGACGTTCAGCCTTAACATCGGGTGTTCCTGTATGGGAGAGCTTCCGCGCCGGCGGCTGAGTGAATACTCGGCTCAGGTGCGGTTTCATTCTCCCCATTGGTCCACTGGCGTGTCGTTGGCGGCATTTATGTACACTCCCCATTGCAGTGAGCTGATCTATTGACCAGTCTCCCTCTGGGGTCATTGCACACCAGTCACGTCCACCTCCTGGTGGAGCATCCATGCAGCATTAGGGTAAGGCTCCCCCCTTTTTTGTTTCCAGCATTTTTTCACCTTTATTCTTGGAGTTAATTTCTTGCTCAATATTTTTTCTACTTGTCACTTATTCATTTTAGATTTTTTCACACCCTTTTATAGACCCATGCGTTTTTTTTATAGATTTTCCCATACTTTTAGGCACTATTCCCACTTTATTATTATTATCTTTTCTGGAGCTTTTCTAGGTTCATTTATACTCAACTACTACTATTACTCAGAGTATATTGTTGTTATAATCATATATATATTTAATATTTCGCTCCTAGATACTCCTGCTCTATGAAATACACCTCAACTTTTTGCCACATGGAGTTCCTATCCATTTCTTGTACGCCCTCTTTACCCTTTGATGTTGCATCGTTGTACTATGCTGCCTCAGCTCCCGTGGGAGGCCCGTGTTCTCGGCCGGCCCTGTGCCAGCTGCCCCGCGCTGCATTTGTTGTCCGGGTTGGTGAGTTTGCTGGACAATCATCTATACTTACGAACAACACTTTTTTGAGATATTTTCCTTTTAAAGTATAGTTTCTTACAATCTCTATACACATTTTCCATAGCATTACTTACCGCATCCGCTCCTGACGAGTGGGAAAACCCACGAAACGCGTAGAGCTTTACTTGATGCCGCAGCTACATTCCATACGGACCAATACTCAATCTTACATCACCAGTCTACTCTACAATGTTTTTATACTTATTTATAGATACGCAGATATTCTGTGGATGCATGTGCTAGAGGTGGGCATGGTGCCTGTGGCACGTGTATGTACCAGCTTCCCCTTTTCTACTTATTTATACATCTACCATTCTGATCATGCGTTGTTATGTATGTACTGCTTTTATTTATATTGCTTAGCTTCTGCACGCTCTATATGTATATATATATATGAAATGAACTGTGATTTAATGTTTTGAGATCAATAAATACTTTATACCAGTCTTCCTCCACTATTCAATTGCTTCATATAAAGTCCCAAACTCCCTTTTCTTTTACATGATTCATTCATATGACGTGCTGTGGTGACTGACTTCCGGCGAAACCGGAAGTCAGTGCGTACTCGATTACCACTTCCGGCCAGAGCATTGGTAAACAAGGCTTCAGGAAAGTGGCCGAAAAATAAGTACATAATACAATACTGCAGAGGTAAAGACAAGGTGGAACAGATATCTCGCCAGATATCTATCATACTTCTGTAATAACACAAAAAATATAAATTATAATACATTTTAGAAACATATTAAAACATAAATGTAAATATCCTAAAATGACAAAAAATAGATTAAAAAGACAACAAATAGGATTTTAAAATGTGGCAAAAAATAGATGAAGGGACGCTAACAGTAACAATTAAGTGGATAAGGGAATATTGGTAGCAATCAAGGACAATGTTATAGGATTATTAGAAATATGCATAGTGTGAGGGAAAAATTGTTTCATATTTATATAGTGAACAGGCAATTAATATCGAACTCAATGTTGTGACCTAGCGGATATAAAGTCTGCATTTTGTGTATCCAGAAGGATTTGCGTTGACTAAGGGAAATTACCTTATTGGTTCCCCTCCATTGGGGATGATATTTTTCTATTCCCCAAAATTAAAGAGAAGAAGGATCTTTATTATGGTGAGTAGCATAATGTTTAGAAATGCTATGCTTGAGATAACCCTTGACAATTATTTGGACATGTTCCCGGATTCTTTTGTTTTACTCCAAGAATGACGGGCATAGTATCTTGATAAGCATTCTGTTTTGGTTTGTCTTCGGTCAAGATATTAGTCAGTCATTCTTAACTATGGAGTACAACATAAAAAAATAGAAAAGGTTTTCAAAAAACATTGGCCCATTTTAACAGCTGGTAAACATCTTAAACAGGTCTTATCCTTACATCAAAAATGTACGTATAGGCGAGCTCCAGCGCTACGGGACAAAATAGCAAGGAATATAGTAAATCCCCCAAAAACATCTTTTACATTTTTTTCAGGAAAAGGGTTTTTTTCCATGTAAACATTGTTATGCCTGCGTCAGAACAAAGAGACAAAATATAAAAAGGGACAAATTTACAGCTACAACCATGGGAAAAGAATATCAAATGAGGGACTGCATCACATGTAGAACAGAAGGGGTAGTTTATGCCCCTGCAGTGCCCTTGTCAAATTCAGTACATCGGTCATACTAAACGACCAATGTGGAAAAGAATCCGGGAACATGTCCAAAATATTGTCCAGGGTTATCCCAAGCATAGCATTTCTAAACATTATGCTACTCACCATAATAAAGATCCTTCTACTTCTTCTTTTATTTTGGGGAATAGAAAAATATCTCCAATGGAGGGGAACCAATAAGGTCATTTTCCTTAGTCAACGGATATTCATGAAATGCAGACTTTATATACGCTAGATCACAACATTGAGTTCGACATTAATTGTCTCATAAGTGATTACTAAAAAATATTTTTTGCCTGTTCACTATATAAATATAAAACAATTTTTTTCCTCACACTACGCATATTTCTAATAATCCTATACAATTGTTCTTGATTTCTATCAATATTCCCTTATCCGCTTAATCGTTACTGTTCACGTCCCTTCATCTATTTTTTGCCACATTTTAAAATCCTATTTGTTGCTTTTTTAATCTATTTTTAGTAATTTTTAGGATATTTACATTTATGCTTTTATATGTTTCTAAAATGTATTATAATTGATTATGATGGATATCTGGCGAGATATCTGTTCCACCTCGTCTTTACCGCTGCTGTATTGTATTATGTCCCTATTTTTCGGCCATTTTCCTGAAGTTTACCAATGCTCTGGCCAGAAGCGGTAATCGAGTGCGCGCCGACTTCCGGTTTAGCTGTAAGTCAGTCATTACTGCGCGTCATGTGAATGAATTACGTCTCTTAGACAGGAATACTCCCGATTGCACATGCGTGGCTGCTCTCCGGGACTGCTGGAACCTATGACGCATACGATAATTGCTAATTAAAGGTTATACCTTTTATCTATGCATCTACCCCCCTCCCCCCCCCCCCCCCAACTGCTCGGCTCATTCCTCCAGATGAAGCCACGAGGTAGGTGGCGTAACTAGTAGCAGACAAACATTACCCCCCACTTACAGAAGTGAGGGTGCCCTGTCACTGCAAGGGAAGCTTGTGTCAGACTTTAACCGGCTTGGAAGCCCCATATTAATAGTCAACTGAGCGCCGAACTTGAATTTAGAGGCAATGGCTTGGGAGGGGCAAAGGAACTCTTTCAAGACTCAGAGGTTGAAGATTCACCTGTGAGAGCTTCACCTTGCTTGCCCAGGCAAAGTAAACTCCTACCACCTGTGACCTCTAAGGGAGTCCAAGTATTCTCCAAAGAGATGTTCCTCCGCAAAGGTCCATTTTATCTGCTGGCTCTACAGATCAGTACTCTAACCACAGCATTCTGTGAATCTGGATGAACAGGAGCAAAAGAGGCCTAAAACGAAGGAAGAAAATGCAAAAAAGGAAAAGCTGATGGTTTTGTGAATAAGTCACCAAAGCCTGCTGAATAATTGCATATACGGTAAGTGGGATACTACCAACATGGGTCTGATCACAGATCCACCAGAAGGCAGAAGGTGACTAGGTCATCTATGCCAAGATCTCCATAGGATACTCTGTAACAGTATACTAGCGAGACCTTGCCCACAAGAGGTTGGTACTCACTGATGATCTGCAGAGCAAGATGTGTCCACAGCTGTAAGTGACACTGCACGCCAGCCTAGCATCACCTATCCAGCTGAGTCCAGGTATGATCCGAATTACGTACCTAGGGTACCGATCTGGAAACTGTGTTATTAGTCTGTGTGGCTGGTGCACAGCTGGTACTGAAAGAAAAAAAAGAAACTAGTAATCTCCCTCAGAGAGACATCCACCACCTAAGGACAGAAGCAAAAAAGGGAAAAGAGGATTGCTGGGAGTAGATGCTCCGATTTGTCAAGCACCTGAAAAGCTGAACATAACTGTATCTGAGCACCACAAACTGAAAATACAATTTAATCATTTTTTAATATTTATTATTATACAGGATTTATATAATGCCAACAGTTTGCACAGTGCTTTACAATATGAGGGCAGACAGGGCAGTTACAATACAATTTTAATACAGGAGGATATAGGGTCAAGTGATACAAAAGGTAATAGCTGGGGGGGTGAGCTGATGGAGAAAATAAAAGTACAGTTGATATGTGTGGGCAGAATAGGCTTTTCTGAAGAGAAGGGTTTTCAGGGATTGTCTAAAAGCAAACAGAGTAAGAGACAGTCAGACAGATTGGGGTAGGGAGTTCCTTAGGATGGGAGAGGCTCGGGAAAAGTCCTGTAGGCTAGCATGGGAGGAGGTGACAAGGGAGCTAGAGAACAGGAGGTCTTGGGAAGAACGCAGAGAATGATTAGGTTGGTATTTTGAGACTAGGTTCGTGATGTAGCTGGGGGCACAGTGGATGGCTTTGTAAGTTAGTATTTTGAATTTAATTTGTTGGGTGAGTGGATGCCAGCAGAGGGATTGACAGGAAGGAGTAGCAGACACAGATCGAATGGTAAGGTGGATGAGCCTGGCAGCAGCATTCATGATGGACTGAACGGGGGATAGCTGATGTAAAGGTAATCCAGTGAGCAGGGAGGTTCAGTAGTCAAGACGAGAGATGACCAGGGTGTGAACTAGGAGCTTTGTAGTGTCATTGGTTAGGAAGGGGCATGTCTTAAAGATGTTGCGTATGCTGAGGCGGTAAGATTTGGATAGTGATTGGATGTGGGGCCGAAAAGATAGTTCAGAGTCCAGGATTACACCTAGAACCTTGGCATGCAGAGATGGGTTGATAGTTGTGCCATTGGTCTTAAAAGAGAAATCCGGGTAATATTTAAAGCAAACTCGCCCATCCATCCATGTCTCAATGCTTTACCTCGTTGGAGAATCGTTTTGAAAAATACCCCCTTAGTATTTCTAGCCGCGGCCATCTTGAATAAGGGTAGATGATTCATGTAGCATTTTCTTCTTGGAATCCACCTGCCCTTAGTTTAGGCATGCAGGCAGGAGGATTGGCTTAGCTGAAAAAGACCCTCTTCCTAGATGAAAGAAAAAAATGCCTGTGATGACTCATGAAATGTATAACATGTATTTGGCCTAGGCCAGACTTTAGGAAGCAAATGAAGGACAAAAAAAGGTTAAAATAAGTAAATACAATACACATTCCTCTCTGTGTTGATGCTTGCAGCACAAGGATTAAAAATAGCTAATGTTATTTTGAGAGAATTTAGTTCCGCTTGAAGGTAGCTGCACATAACCCAGTCTATGATTATGCTCATGTCTTGTACTGTACTCAAAGAGAAGGATTTTACTGGTAAGTCAAAAATCCTATTTTGGCTTTCCTGTTTCTACAGTCCATTTTAAAATGCATACCTTTTCTTTAACCACTTGAGTCGCAGGTGACATTTTAAAATGGCACTGGGATAGAGGCTATTTGTACCAGTGCCGTTTTTAAAGCGACATCCTGGCTCATTGTCTGCAGGTCCCAGTTTGTTTGAAAGTTGGAACCATCAACTGTTGGTGTCCATTTACACTGTTGTCAGTTGTTCATTTTCAATAGCACCCCAATGCACTAAGGAAACATTACAACACACGGTATCGCATTACCATGCATTTTGGTGCGCTGTGCTGTAAAAATGAATATGCATTTACATTTTTTGAACTTTTTGGTGCGTTGGCAGCCCATCCATTTGAATCCAGCCTGTGTATCAATGTTCAGGTTAATGCCTATATAACATCAATTTTCAGACACAATAATTTATAAATAGACATCAAGGTAACAATGGAATTAACAAATTGTTGGAACCTTTTGGTGTTTTTGAAAACATTTTTGTGCTCTTGTTACCTATTCTCTCTGGTTTGTACTTTGAACATAAAAGTGACTTGTTGCATTTTTTTTCCTGCCTTCATCAACAAGCTCTTTGAAAGTATACCCAGCTATTACCTCCTTCAAAGAAAGGTACTGCAGCTACAGGAGCGAGTCAGCCATCTATTAGGAGGTATAGAAATTGTGCACATTGAAGAGATGCAACCACTGCTATCCTTGGAGGAATATTGCTCAGCCCTAGATGCCTTCTGTAACAAGCTGCTGAAAAGAAGAGTCCCTATCCATCCTCGCAGTCTACGAGGCCTGCAGATGATTTTGGAAAAGTGAGTGTTTTTCATGTCCTTGGGTGCACATACAGATGGCATGACAGGTGTTGACTTCCCCAAGAGCATATTAAAGCACCATCTGGACGTTCAATGTATAAAACAGGAATGACAGAACACCACCTTGAGCAATACAATAGTTTCCTCTACATAATTGTGTAAGATTAACATCTGCGTTGGGTACATGTTCTTATTCATATTTTAAAGGATTCATTCTCAGACCACTTTGCATTTAGCACTGTCATTTTAAAATGTTAGTTTTTTCCCTCCTATAAGCTCCTGTGCAGGGGCAGACTGGGACTCTCACCAGAGAAACTTAGGTTTTGGGTCCCATTGGGATATTTTCTTTTACCACAACTCAACTACAGTGTTCACCATCATTCTCTTTATTTCTGATGCCAATTTAACAATTGAAACAATTAAACTTTGCATTGTTTAATGACAGTTGTGCAAATATATAGTGTAATCAGTTTGATTTCTATGAGTAATTTAAATTCCCAGATGCATCCCTGCATTACCAGTCCAGAAGTTAGTGACTAACCCCCAAATAAATTATACCATTATGATTGTGCCCTAGGAGAGCGGTTCTAAACACTGTCCTCAAGTACCCCCAACAGGCCATGTTTAGGGAATTTCTCTTAGATAAAATAGCTGTCCAAAATACCAAGCCATTGACTTTAATTTAAAGCACCTGTGCAAGGTAAAGGAAAACCTGGAAACATGGCCAGTTGGGGGTACTTGAGGGCCGGGTTGAGAACCACTGCCCTAGGACATAGTTTAATTTTTGTCAGGTATTGAAATTACTTTTAGGTTTTTCTGGGTCACTTACTAAAGAAGATGGCCACCCAAATACCACAAATCCATGCAATACCAAGACAGAAGTGAGTGTCTGTCTTCCAAATAATGTATACTATTCTCAAAGTCTCAAGTAAATAGTTTGTTGATGTTCACTGCCCACTACCATGTCACATATCTGTCCTTTTCTGGACGCCTGGCCCACAGAGCAAATCAGCTCAGCAGTGCGGTCACCAGCAGGTTACAGAGCGTACTTGTGCTTTTTGTTTTGGTTGGTGGAGAGGGTGCTAATGGGGGGGAGGAGGTCAGGCGGTACAAAATCAATACTTCCTTGTGTATGTAACTGCCTAGCTATGCAGTCAAAATGGAATAAAGAGGATAGGTTGCAGACAGGCAACAGCTCTTATTTTCAAAACATTTACTGAAGTTGCTGTGCACAATGCTCATTGACAGCAATGATGTGGATGGGGCCTTGGGGGTGAAACATTCGGAGCAGAGAGGCAGGCAAAAAAACGTGAATGGTAGAAAATGACAACCTTGTGCTAGAAAATTTTCATATTATTTTTGGGCCACATACTTGGGGCCCACCAGAGGATCCTCTGCTGCTCTAGCAGGCCAGTCGGTCTCACTCCAAGTCCTGTGCAAAGGGTTCAAATCCACTTTTCAGCAGGTGGCAGATTTATAATTGGCAAAACGAGGTGAACTATTGCATCTTCCAACTGAAAAAGGAAGAATTCTCAGTACTGCCTGTATCAGTTCCTCTCACATATTCTAGGGTAGCTCCTACCATAGATGTTTTTTGTTAGTTTGACCCCTTTATCATCCATTCTGTGTTTGGTGACCATGGAAAATACGGATGTGATTGTAGGTAGCATAAGTGTGAGATTGCTTGCTGTTGGTCTCCTTTAGTGAATTTTCAGAGCTTTGTGACTGTAAAATAAATTTACTGCTGCTAGCTCATTGTAGAAATGTAAACATAGAAACTGAGAGGTTGAGTAGCCTCTAATGGTAGGTATCGGAATTTATATATTAGCAGGTGCATTATTATCTGTTTCAAGTAGAAGCTGTTACTGCTAGGGCTTGTACACTTGGGCTTCAGCAGTGTGTACAATATGTTTTAACAAAGCATTTGCATGAATGCATGCTTTTAAAGCTTAATGAGAGCTTGCATAAAGCTTTGTGAATGCTGTCGGACCAGTGACTGGAACAATTCTGCACTCCAGTCTGTCCTCCAGACAGACAGTATATTTAGAAGAAACTCTACAATAGCAGCCTCCATATATTTGTTCTTTCTGTCTTTGATGTATGCTGCTAATACACAGCATTATTTTCCCAAATTACAGTGATCGTTTTGTGCCACGGTTACATGAGATGGGACACTTCAGCATACCATCTGTATGTGATCCTGCATCCCTGCAATGGTTTCTTGTGACGCATGCACAGAAAGCCAGAGACAACTTGAAAAGGAAAGAGGAGTAAGTGTTCCCTATGAAGATCTATAGCTTAGATGTATTTGTCTTAGCAACTGAGAGTTTTTACAACTGAGAGGTAATCACAATATGTTTTTAAGGTTAATCTCCCATATAAACTCTGCTAGAAAGCAAAACCTAGATTTTAATAGCTTAAATAATACAGAGGAATCTGATTTGTTGCTATAGGCAACACACACACAGTTTAAAATAATACATGACCTCATTTAATATATTCTAGATGTGCAATTTGTCGGGATTGTCTTGTATTTTGCTGATGTGTATTCCAGGTGAAAATGTATCTTATTTATCGGCGTATAACACGCACCCTAACTTTAAGAGGGAAGTTTCAGGAAAAAACTTTTCACATCACCCTGCACAGTACACAGACCCCCTGCCCGGCCCACGGACGCTCTGCCCAGACCACAGACACAGGCTCCCTTTCCTACCTGTCACGCAGACTCCCTTCATTATAAAGCCCCCCTGCACTCCCAGGAGACCCCCAGTCTCCTGGGACAGCATTGCCAGCATACTCTAAAGTTGAGAAAACATCACTGTCAGCCTCTTCTCATACACCACTCCTCCTGTATCACTGTCGTTAATTGAAGCTTCTAAATACCTCAATTAACGCTGCTCTTTCGTGGACCTTCGTGGACTGCTCTCCTCTGGTGTTTCATTGACTGTCACATGACTGCTCTCCTCCAATCAAAAGCTGACACGCAGGCACAGTTTACCCTCTATTCTCGGGGGGAAAAAGTGCGTGTTATACGCAAATAAATTAGGGCGGTGGAAATGAAAGATTAATTCCTCGATTAATCGTTAATTTTTTTGATCAGTAGGCTGCCTGCCCTGGGGCTGCTTTGGGCCAAGCTGTGGCTGCAGAGCTCCGCTCCCTCCTCTCCTCCTCCTCCACTATATGTCATACACAGTCTGCGGGCATCTCTCGCTGTGTGTCTTGCTAGCTGAGTATGAAAACTTTGGCTTGTGATAGACGCAGTGTTCTGTCTATCACATGAGCTGATCTAGGAGGAGGGCGGGACTTTTCTCACAGCGCGGCCAAAGTTTTCACACTAAGCTCCGAGACACACAGCAGGAGATGCCCGCAGACTGTGTAATCCAGGCACTGACTACAGTGAGGCTGCGATTATGGGCACAGTGAGGCTGCGATTATGGGCACGGTGAGGCTACGATTATGGGCACGGTGAGGCTACGATTATGGGCATGGTGAGGCTACGATTATGGGCACGGTGAGGCTACGATTATGGGCACGGTGAGGCTGCGATTATGGGCACGGTGAGGCTGCGATTATGGGCACGGTGAGGCTGAGTGTATGACGTGTGACGTCCTAGCCATGCCCCACTATGTCCGGCTTCGGCCAAAATTAGTCGATTAAAAAAAAAAACGATTAATCGAACACGAAAATTTTAATCAGTAACAGCCCTAAAATAAATACAGTACTTCCTTGTGTAATCTAGATAAATGATTGTTTTTCCACTCTTCCATAATGCAATCTAGGTGTCTGAAATAAGATTATTTCTATGTGTTTTTTTTTTTTTGTTTGTTTTTTTTTTAATATAGGTTAAAATTTGTAGAACAGGAGCTGACCAAGGCTTGCACGGACAGAGCATCTCTGAGCCGACTATATAAGGAGCCCAGTGTATCCAGCAAACAAATGATTGACTGTTGTCGACGACTGATTGAGGAACCATTGCCTAGTCTGGATGGCATGCACCTCTGTGTCTCTCATTACTACTCAATTCTGCAAGATGGAGACTTGTGTATACCCTGGAACTGGAAAAGAAAATCATAGTACATTACCTCAGTAACTAGCAAGCACACATACTTTAATATACACATAGATCTTTAATACCTAGACTCAACTACATATATTGTCTATGCATTTTTGCAATAGAGCAGTTCAGACATCTATTAAGTGTTACTGGGCTGCAAATACTGTATTAGTGGAGAATGGCAGCATTACAACCTTAATGTACAAAACAAGGAGAATGTTGGCCATGATCTTTGGGAGTTCTAATTGTTATATATGATAACGAAGACAATGCTGGGCAGTACTGTAGTAGCCTATTTAGAAATAAATAGTTTGGGTCATGAATAACAAGCTAAGCAAGTTGGGTTGTTTTTGTATGTGTCCCTGAATGTTCCGCTTTCAGAAAGGGGGAATTCCTGCTCCTTACTGTATCTGCACAGTTTTGGTGATGTAGCAAAATTTTTGGACTGCTGTGACTTAATATGACAATGGGGTTTCTTTGCATGAGCGAATGAACAAGTTGGCTGCGGAAAGCTATGGAAACGAAATAAGCAACACTGTTTTGATCAATCCTATGCTGGATTTGTCACAGAGCCAGTAATGCAGAGGTAGATGTATTGAGCCACACTATTGGGTAAGGCTGTCCATACATGATTTCTTTTTAAAAAATGTTTATTTTTTTCAACCAGCGGGTTGAACGAAAAAAAAAAAAAATGAACTAATTCCCCCATCCACACATTTGATGTAAATGTGGGAATCCTTCCTGCTCAGCTATTGTATTCTGCTGGCTAGGGAAGTCTTCCCCACCTGCAGATTCCAATGATCAGTGTTGCCAGCTATACCTGGCGCCGCTGATCGTTCGGGAAAAAGCCAACAGGCTGGTTGTACACAACTGAATTGATCAACTTGTGTACAACCAGCTAGCCCATACATGGATCAAAATTCAGCCAGTCCCCACTGAACCAGCTGAATTTCGATCCATGTATGACCGTGTCATGTTTTGTTGTGTACATGACTGTTTGCCATTCCATTTTTGATTTAACAATGAAGCAAGCATACACTAATCTAGATGAAACAAACAATAGATCCCAGACTGCTTGTAAAAAAAAAAAAAATTTAAAAGAGAACGTCAAAGTAGGAAACCATCTATTCCCAGGCATTAATAGCTGTCAGTGTCCTTTTGACCTAACCTACATGTACATCTCTGTTCTCTGTTTTTCCTCTGCTTAGAAGCTGAAAAAGGAATGGAATAGCTATGACCATGTTACTAAGTCCTGCAGGATAACTAACCTGAAGAACGATACGTAGTGTATTGTGGTTTATTAATCCTTAGATATGGTGGCTGCTCTAGTTTTGATTTTTTAGGCTAGGAACATTTACAGCAAGTACAGGAAAAAACTTGATCTTGCTAGAAATACAGTGTCCTTGTTGCTTCCTGTGAGATGAACGAAACCACAAAGAATGTTATCTTTCATATGTAAACTGTTTTTCTCTCCATTACATGTTGGGTGGTTGTTTAGTAAAGGCAGATAAGTCCAGCCTGGGTGACAGCCATGGCTCTCTCTATAAATACAGTGGGAGAGAGTCACCCAAGGATAGGGAGTGTGTTAATGGCAGGATTACAGGGCTAAAAAAAACCTGAAAAAACTTATGCATCCCCAAATCTAAGAACTGGTAAGCTGCATATATACTTTTTTTTAGTTTTTGGGTTGACATATACTTTAGCCACTGTCCAATTTCTGTATTAAAGCATAACGGTAGAAAGTCATGATTGTGATATTCCCTTTTTAGTTGAAATATGTTATTCAATTTTTTTTCAGGGGCCGTTAAACTGTAACCTGTCTTCCAATCAATGCTAAGAGTATCAAAGAGCCGTAAATGCAGAGGTAGATGCATTTAGGCACAGAGTGGGGTTGATTTACTAAGGGCAAATAGACTGTTCACTGTGCAAAGGAATTTTTTCCAGAGCTTAGTGAATGAGATGAAGCTTTGCTGACTTTCATATTTAAATAAATAATGTGCAAGCAAAAATGCTTTTTTTTTCAAAATGAAAGTGAAAATTCCCTTGCAAAGTGAACAGCCAAATTGCCTTTAGTAACGTATCCCCAGTGTGTGTAACGAAGCATACTGTTTTTAAATGGGTCTCAAGTTTTGCAGTCATGGATGTACTGTGTTTTTCTTCTAAATTAGACATTTAGATTTAAATGCATTGGGGGCTATTTACTAAAGGCAAATCCACTTTGCACTTGGAAGTGCAGTCGCTGTAGATCTGAGGGGGACATGCAAGGAAAATAAAAAACAGCATTTTAGCTTGCACATGACTGGATGATAAAATCAGCAGAGCTTCCCCTCATTTCAGATCTAGAGCGACTGCACTTCCAACTGCACTTGCAGTGCAAAGTGGATTTGCCTTTAGTAAATCAACCCCACTGATTCAAGTGGAGCACTATGATTTAACTCTTGGAAATTAAACGGATATTACAGCATCTACCTAAAGGCCTTAGATAGTTGCCTGGTAAATATATATTATCAGAACACTTTATTTTAAGCCAGTGTTAAAAGATCTCTAGAGAATTGTATGTGGTGAAGTATTTTTGTTTTGTTTTTTTTTTTTTGTTTTTTTTGTTTTCTGTTTTTTTTAAACTGTATAATCAGTGTTACTGGTATGTTTAAAACAAATTGGTGTGGTTTTGGTTTTAAATGTATTTTTGCACAAAACGTAGATAATTCTATTTAATAATGGTAAAAGGTCAGAAGAGCACTTTATGTAGAAGAGCACTACAGCTTACTTCTACACACATTTCTAAATGTGTCTAATCATTATCAAAATTGTTAAATTTTTTTAAATGTCCATTTTTTATTCAGTCTCTTTATAGTATTATGTACCCCCTTTACCCCATAAACCCTCAGACATGGTACATTAATAGAGTGTATAGGAGGAGAAGAAATACAGTATCTTAACAGTAGGTAAAATCTGAAAACGTAGCTTCTGGTCCTCCATAAACTATGGCTGTATTAGAGAAGGGGGATACATCTGTGTGACCAGAGTGGTCCAGGGCAGTTGTAAATACATTTTTGAACAGAAATGGAAATTTCATGTAATGTCCTCCTAAAATCTGGGATTGTTTAAATGCTCAAGAAACAATGTCAAAATGCACATATTTGGAATTTATATATTTTGTTTAAATGGTAGTGAATCTTTTTGCTATAATGTTATAGGGAGCTGAATCTGAAGGTGTGAACATGTTTGAAATCGGTACCACAATAATTGTAGCACAGCTCTGTTGAACCATGTGAGGGTGTATTTACATGGAGAGCCTATGGTTTGATCCATGTGTTTTAAAGGGCACATCTACTTCCCATAGATACATAATGCCTATCATGTTTAGTAGATTAGTAGAACTCACTGTATTACTGCAGGCAATGTCACATTTTCCATTGATGTGTTTTTTTTGATTGTTTGTTAATTTAAGTATTTATCCTAAATCCGACTTGTCATTTCGTCAGTTTAGTGTTGGACCAAATTCTGAGTTCAAGGTATTGAGTATATCCTTTGTTCCTGCAGAATTGGTCTACAGGAGTTACATTTGACTACTGAATTCCATGTGTGGCAAAGTATATAGAGGTCGGTGTATTGTACTTTGTCTTGTATGTAGATGTTATTTTTGAGGCTATATATTTGAAACAATAAAAAAAAAAAACACTCCTACCAAAATAAAAGTTAATTTTTAATGGAAGTCCATAATTGTATATTGTTCCGCTACCTCCACATTGTCCCAACAGAACTACAGATGAAAGAGATTTTTTGACCTTAATCTTTGATTTTGCTTTATCTTTTCAACTGCTAATTACATAATGTATGTGTTTGTGTGTGTATGTCTGTGTGTGTATATGTATATATGTGTATATGTATGTGTGTGTGTGTGTGTGTGTGTGTGTATGTGTATATATATATACAATTTGCACTGTTACACTTTCTAAAATATTGGGTAGTTCTCTTGTGGTTTACACACTACTGCCACTTTTTATATATATATATATATATATATATATATACAATTTGCACTGTTACACTTTCTAAAATATTGGGTAGTTCTCTTGTGGTTTACACACTACTGCCACTTTTTATACCCAGACTGTGATATCTCTATTCTTGGCAGGGCCTACATCTCTTTAGCCTTCTCAGAAGAGTTAGACCACTTGCAGAAACCATTGTACCAATGTGGAAAGGAGAGAGAAACTCTAAGTAGCACTTAAAATGATTGCTATTATAGGCTTATGGTCTCTCTCAAATATTTCATAAATCAAGAAGTAAAGAAGTAACTTTTGTGATTTTATCATTTACATTTCTGTAATAAGTGCAGAGATGGGGTAAGGCAATGTCCATAACAAACAATGGTGTTCCTTGTATGTATATAATTTCTGTAAAGCTTCTTTAGCTTAAAAACGTATACAGTCTTTTACAGAGTGGTAGCTTTGGTACTTTTTGGTCTTTGAAAACCTAGAAAAACTGGAATTTTCCTTTTTTTACAATTTGTAAAATTTTCAGTGCCTTGAAAAAGTTTTTGTACTCCTTGAAATTTTCCACATTTTGTCATGCTACAACCAAAAACGTAAATGTATTTTATTGGGATTTTATGTGATAGACCAAAACAAAGTGGCACATGATTGTGTAGTGGAAGGAAAATGGTAAATGGTTTTCAAATTGTTTTACAAATAAATATCTGAAAAGTGTGGCGTGCATTTGTATTCAGCCCCCCTGAGTCAATACTTTGAAGAAGCACCTTTTGCTGCAATTACAGCTGCAAGTCTTTTTGAGTATGTCTCTACCAGTTTTGCCCATCTAGAGAGTAACATTTTTGCCCATTCTTTTTTGCAAAATAGCTCAAGCTCTGTCAGATTGGATGAAGAGCATCTGTAAACAGCTATTTTCATTTCTTGCCACAGATTCTCAATTGGATTTAGGTCTGGACTTTGACTGAGCCATTCTAACACATGAATATGCTTTGATCTAAACCATTCCATTGTAGCTCTGGCTGTATGTTTAGGGTCCTGCTGGAGGGCGAACCACCCACCCCAATCTCAAGTCTTTTGCAGACTCTAACAGGTTTTCTTCTAAGATTGCCCTTTATTTGGCTGTATCCAATTTCCCAACAACTTTGACCAGCTTCCCTGTCCCTGCTGAAGAAAAACATCCCCCATGTTTCATGGTGGGGATGGTGTGTTCTGGATGATGTGCAGTGTTAGTTTTCCGCCACACATAGCGTTTTGATTTTAGGCCTAAAAATTCTATGTTTGCTGTGTCCCTCACATGGCTTCTCGCAAACTGCAAACGGGACTTCTTATGGCTTTCTTTCAACAATGGCTTTCTCTTGCCACTCTTCCATGAAGGCCAGATTTGTGGAGTGCATGACTAATAGCTGTCCTGTGGACAGATTCCCCTACCTGAGCTGTGGATCTCTGCAGCTCCTCCAGAGTTACCATGGCTCTCTCTGATTAATGCTCTTTTTTTGTCTGACCTGTCAGTTTAGGTGGACGGCCATGTCTTGGTAGGTTTGCATTTGTGCCATATTCTTTCCGTTTTCAGATGATAGATTGAACAGTGCTCCTTGAGATGTTCCAAGCTTGGGATTTTTTTTTTATTACCTAACCCTGCTTTAAACTTTTCCACAACTTTATCCCTGACCTGTCTGGTGTGTTCCTCTATTTACTAATTAGGTGACTTCTAAAGGCAATTGGTTCCACTACATTTTTGTTAGGGTATGAGAGTAAAGGGGGCTGAATACAAATGCATGCTCCACTTTTCAGATATTTATTTGGAAATAATTTGGAAAACCATTTATTATTTTTCTTCCACTTCACAATTATGTGCCACTTTGTGTCGATCTCTCACATAAAATCTCAATAAATCATTTGTTTTTGGTTGTAACATGGCAAAATGTGGAAAATTTTATGGGGTAGGAATATTTTTTCAAGGCACTGTACCTCTCAGTTGTCAGGTGTATACAGCTAAATAATTTAGCTTGAGTCCGGTAAATCCATTATGACTTGTCTGTAAAAATATAATCTATAGAAAATGATTAGAAAACCTTGATAAAACTATCACTCACAAATTAAAGATAAGAGGAGTTGTTTTGTATATTAGAGCAAATGCACAGGCCAGCTAAGTACTGTACGGTTTAAGTACAAGTCATTGGCTCTATTAAGCCATACACAGCTCAAATTTCGGCTGAATTTGCTGAAATTCAAGCCTTGGGTAGCCCTCTCAGCAAAACTCGGCTCAACAAAAGTAAATTTAAAAATCAGAGGAACCAGGTGGAAAACTGTTGATCAAACGGGCTGCGTCTAATCAGATGAAGTCACTCTCTGGGTATTCAGACAACTGCTGGTGTTGCTTCTGTCTAAATATAACAGCTGCCAGCCACCAGTGTAGATTCCTCCATCTATGCTGTTTAGCATGGATGGGGAAATTGATTCCTCTTGTTCATGTTCAGCCCCACAAATCATTGCTTGTGTGGCTAGCTATAGTAGAAGTGGCCAGTTTACAGCTTGGTAGCCTGTAATATCCTTTTCTTGTACCCAAAGCAGTGCTCTATCCTTCACCTCATGCCAACCTCAAGCACTCACTGGGGTTGATTTACTAAAACTGGAGAGTGCAAAATCTGGTGCAGCTGTGCATAGAAACCAATCAGCTTCCTTTTTTTTTGTCAAAGCTTAAAGAAGCTGTAAAGACAGAAGGTTTTTTATCTTAATGCATGAAGATTGAAAAAAGTTCTGTGTACAGCAGCCTCCCCAGCTCCCCCCCCCCCCCAATTACCTATCTGAGCTCCTTCTCTCTCCAGCGATGTCCACAATCCCCTCAGTCATCCAGTACACTGTTCCTGATTGGCTGGGACAGAGCAGCAGCGCTATTGGCTCCCGCAGCTGTCAATCAAAGTCAGTCAGCCAGGGGAGAGAGGGGGCAGGGCCAGGTCGGGGCTATGTGTCTGAATGGATTCATGGAGCTCTGACTTATCTTGGTGACCCCTGTAGCAAGCTGCTGGCTGAGGGGCACCCAAAGGAGGGAGGGACTAGGAGCAGCTAAGAGGGACCTGAGAAGAGGAGGATCCAGTCTACTCTGTGCAAAACCAACTGCACAGAGAGGGTTAGTATAACATGTTTGTTTAAAAAAAAAATGAGCCTTTACTATCACTTTAATTGAACAAGCTGAAGTTAGAAACTTGATTTTGCACTCTGTTTTAGTAAATCAATCCCAGTGTGTGTGTACTAGAGGCAGAGCTTGTGACATGCTGGCTTGAAGAGAAGTTTATACAGGGTATCACAAGCTCTGCCCCCCCCCCCCCCCTCCAAATGATGCACACGAGAGGCCAATGGCTCAGATCACATATTTGTTATTCTATGATGAGAACTGCACAAGTCAGGAAGTTGTACACGGACATTTTTACCAATGTTTGCAATGCCTTATTATACAGTACTTATCAAATTTACCTTGGTATCAGAATCATAATATAAAATTGTATAAGTGACCCTTCTCATCTAACTCTGGGTGGTTTTATCAAATTTTATTTTAC